>NC_143035.1:35777500-35922500 GCF_057628025.1 Oncorhynchus mykiss | reverse complement strand
CATTGCACCGTCTGTTTGTGTTTGGTGCGCACGTTTGTCTATCACTCTGCATGTAGCAAGAACCATTCTATATACTTCCGGCCCGTCCTTGGACACTGTGCTATCTAACCTCCAAACGAGCTTCAATGCCATACAGCACTCCTTCCGTGGCCTCCAACTGCTCTTAAACGCTAGTAAAACCAAATGCATGCTTTTCAACCGTTCGCTGCCTGCACCCGCACGCCTGACCAGCATCACCACCCTGGATGGTTCCGACCTTGAATATGTGGACATCTATAAGTACCTAGGTGTCTGGCTAGACTCTAAACTCTCCTTCCAGACCCATATCAAACATCTCCAATCGAAAATCAAATCAAGAGTCGGCTTTCTATTCCGCAACAAAGCCTCCTTCACTCACGCCGCCAAACTTACCCTAGTAAAACTGACTATCCTACCGATCCTCGACTTCGGCGACGTCATCTACAAAATTGCTTCCAACACTCTACTCAGCAAACTGGATGCAGTTTATCACAGTGCCATCCGTTTTGTCACTAAAGCACCTTATACCACCCACCACTGCGACTTGTATGCTCTAGTCGGCTGGCCCTCGCTACATATTCGTCGCCAGACCCACTGGCTCCAGGTCATCTACAAGTCCATGCTAGGTAAAGCTCCGCCTTATCTCAGTTCACTGGTTACGATGGCAACACCCATCCGTAGCACGCGCTCCAGCAGGTGTATCTCACTGATCATCCCTAAAGCCAACACCTCATTTGGCCGCCTTTCGTTCCAGTTCTCTGCTGCCTGTGACTGGAACGAATTGCAAAAATCGCTGAAGTTGGAGACTTTTATCTCCCTCACCAACTTCAAACATCTGCTATCTGAGCAGCTAACCGATCGCTGCAGCTGTACATAGTCTATTGGTAAATAGCCCACCCATTTTCACCTACCTCATCCCCATACTGTTTTTATTTATTTATTTTTATTTTTCTGCTCTTTTGCACACCAATATCTCTACCTGTACATAACCATCTGATCATTTATCACTCCAGTGTTAATCTGCATAATTGTAATTATTTGCCTACCTCATGCCTTTTGCACACAATGTATATATAGACTCCCCTTTTTTTCTACTGTGTTATTGACCTGTTAATTGTTTACTCCATGTGTAACTCTGTGTTGTCTGTTCACACTGCTATGCCTTATCTTGGCCAGGTCGCAGTTGCAAATGAGAACTTGTTCTCAACTAGCCTACCTGGTTAAATAAAGGTGAAAAAAAGTAGCCAGTTAGCGACGCTTATGATAACCTTCTGGTGGGTAGACAAAAACCTTTACCCCCCCCCCCAAAAAAAACTTCCCAATTAAATGCCAAGTAGTTTTACCCAACATAACTAAAGGGAAAGGGGGATACCTAGTCAATTGTACAACTGAATGCCTTCAACTGAAATGTGTTTTCAACTATATCATGATTATTTGTATCAATTGGGTGGAGATTGTTCTGCCTTGGCACGTGCTGTAGCAGTAGACCTAACGACAGAAACATCACGAGACTGACACATTCCTCTCTTGCTAGATGCGCAGTTGACGGGGAATTACACTCAAACACTTTGTTTTGTTTTTATTACAGACATTTACGGTGTCTGGTTCTGTGTAGCTATCTCTTTACGGTGTCTGGTTCTGTGTAGCTATCTCTTTACGGTGTCTGGTTCTGTGTAGCTATCTCTTTACGGTGTCTGGTTCTCTGGAGCTATCTCTTTACGGTGTCTGGTTCTGTGTAGCTATCTCTTTACGGTGTCTGGTTCTGTGTAGCTATCTCTTTACGGTGTCTGGTTCTGTGTAGCTATCTCTTTACGGTGTCTGGTTCTGTGTAGCTATCTCTTTACGGTGTCTGGTTCTGTGTAGCTATCTCTTTACGGTGTCTGGTTCTGTGTAGCTATCTCTTTACGGTGTCTGGTTCTGTGTAGCTATCTCTTTACGGTGTCTGGTTCTGTGTAGCTATCTCTTTACGGTGTCTGGTTCTGTGTAGCTATCTCTTTATGGTGTCTGGTTCTGTGTAGCTATCTCTTTATGGTGTCTGGTTCTGTGTAGCTATCTCTTTACGGTGTCTGGTTCTGTGTAGCTATCTCTTTATGGTGTCTGGTTCTCTGGAGGTATCTCTTTACGGTGTCTGGTTCTGTGTAGCTATCTCTTTACGGTGTCTGGTTCTCTGTAGCTATCTCTTTACGGTGTCTGGTTCTGTGTAGCTATCTCTTTACGGTGTCTGGTTCTCTGTAGCTATCTCTTTACGGTGTCTGGTTCTCTGGAGCTATCTCTTTACGGTGTCTGGTTCTCTGTAGCTATCTCTTTACGGTGTCTGGTTCTGTGTAGCTATCTCTTTACGGTGTCTGGTTCTGTGTAGCTATCTCTTTACGGTGTCTGGTTCTGTGTAGCTATCTCTTTACGGTGTCTGGTTCTGTGTAGCTATCTCTTTATGGTGTCTGGTTCTGTGTAGCTATCTCTTTATGGTGTCTGGTTCTGTGTAGCTATCTCTTTACGGTGTCTGGTTCTGTGTAGCTATCTCTTTACGGTGTCTGGTTCTGTGTAGCTATCTCTTTACGGTGTCTGGTTCTGTGTAGCTATCTCTTTACGGTGTCTGGTTCTCTGTAGCTATCTCTTTACGGTGTCTGGTTCTCTGTAGCTATCTCTTTACGGTGTCTGGTTCTCTGGAGCTATCTCTTTACGGTGTCTGGTTCTCTGTAGCTATCTCTTTACGGTGTCTGGTTCTCTGTAGCTATCTCTTTATGGTGTCTGGTTCTGTGTAGCTATCTCTTTACGGTGTCTGGTTCTGTGTAGCTATCTCGTTACGGTGTCTGGTTCTGTGTAGCTATCTCTTTATGGTGTCTGGTTCTGTGTAGCTATCTCTTTACGGTGTCTGGTTCTGTGTAGCTATCTCTTTACGGTGTCTGGTTTCTATGTAGCTATCTCTTTATGGTGTCTGGTTCTGTGTAGCTATCTCTTTACGGTGTCTGGTTCTGTGTAGCTATCTCTTTATGGTGTCTGGTTCTCTGGAGGTATCTCTTTACGGTGTCTGGTTCTGTGTAGCTATCTCTTTACGGTGTCTGGTTCTGTGTAGCTATCTCTTTATGGTGTCTGGTTCTGTGTAGCTATCTCTTTACGGTGTCTGGTTCTCTGTAGCTATCTCTTTACGGTGTCTGGTTCTCTGGAGCTATCTCTTTACGGTGTCTGGTTCTCTGTAGCTATCTCTTTACGGTGTCTGGTTCTGTGTAGCTATCTCTTTACGGTGTCTGGTTCTGTGTAGCTATCTCTTTACGGTGTCTGGTTCTGTGTAGCTATTTCTTTACGGTGTCTGGTTCTGTGTAGCTATCTCTTTACGGTGTCTGGTTCTGTGTAGCTATTTCTTTACGGTGTCTGGTTCTGTGTAGCTATCTCTTTACGGTGTCTGGTTCTGTGTAGCTATCTCTTTACGGTGTCTGGTTCTCTGTAGCTATCTCTTTACGGTGTCTGGTTCTCTGTAGCTATCTCTTTACGGTGTCTGGTTCTCTGTAGCTATCTCTTTACGGTGTCTGGTTCTCTGTAGCTATCTCTTTACGGTGTCTGGTTCTGTGTAGCTATCTCTTTACGGTGTCTGGTTCTGTGTAGCTATCTCTTTACGGTGTCTGGTTCTCTGTAGCTATCTCTTTACAGTGTCTGGTTCTCTGTAGCTATCTCTTTACAGTGTCTGGTTCTGTGTAGCTATCTCTTTACGGTGTCTGGTTCTCTGTAGCTATCTCTTTACGGTGTCTGGTTCTCTGGAGCTATCTCTTTACGGTGTCTGGTTCTCTGGAGCTATCTCTTTACGGTGTCTGGTTCTCTGGAGGTATCTCTTTACGGTGTCTGGTTCTCTGGAGGTATCTCTTTACGGTGTCTGGTTCTGTGGAGGTATCTCTTTACGGTGTCTGGTTCTGTGTAGCTATCTCTTTGCCGTCTGGTTCTCTGGAGCTATCTCTTTGCCGTCTGGTTCTCTGTAGGTATCTCTTTGCTGTCTGGTTCTCTGTAGGTATCTCCAACCATGGGTGCTGAGGAGTTGACTAACCAGGTCCTGTACATGAGGAATGTCCCAGCAGGGGAGAAGGACGTGTGGCTGACGTTCGAGGCCATATATGAAGGACAACTGGGTGAGTAGCATTATATTACCATCTCTCTCTCTGACTGGGTAAGGAGCATTATATTACCATCTCTCTCTCTGACTGGGTGAGGAGCATTATATTACCATCTCTCTCTCTGACTGGGCGAGGAGCATTATATTACCATCTCTCTCTCTGACTGGGTGAGGAGCATTATATTACCATCTCTCTCTCTGACTGAGCGAGGAGCATTATATTACCATCTCTCTCTGACTGGGTGAGGAGCATTATATTACCATCTCTCTCTCTGACTGGGTGAGGAGCATTATATTACCATCTCTCTTTGACTGGGTGAGGAGCATTATATTACCATCTCTCTCTGACTGGGTGAGGAGCATTATATTACTATATCTGACTGGGAAATACTATAGAAAGTCTAAAAACATCTTGAAATAGCATTTAGTTCTAATAACTAAACTACCACTGTAAAATTATACAGTATCATGTCCTTCTGTGAAATACAAGTGGAATACAACTGGACTGTGAGAAAGTCTTCATGGTTTCAAAGAGAAGCTATCCCAGAATGGTTGTTTATATTCGGTAGAGCGTCCCCTACACCCCAAAGAGAAGCTATCCCAGAATGGTTGTTTATATTCGGTAGAGCGTCCCCTACACCCCAAAGAGAAGCTATCCCAGAATGGTTGTACAGAGCGCCCCCTACACCCCAAAGAGAAGCTATCCCAGAATGGTTGTTTATATTCTATAGAGAGCCCCCTACACCCCAAAGAGAAGCTATCCCAGAATGGTTGTACAGAGCGCCCCCTACACCCCAAAGAGAAGCTATCCCAGAATGGTTGTACAGAGCGCCCCCTACACCCCAAAGAGAAGCTATCCCAGAATGGTTGTACAGAGCGCCCCCTACACCCCAAAGAGAAGCTATCCCAGAATGGTTGTACAGAGCGCCCCCTACACCCCAAAGAGAAGCTATCCCAGAATGGTTGTACAGAGCGCCCCCTACACCCCAAAGAGAAGCTATCCCAGAATGGTTGTACAGAGCGTCCCCTACACCCCAAAGAGAAGCTATCCCAGAATGGTTGTACAGAGCGCCCCCTACACCCCAAAGAGAAGCTATCCCAGAATGGTTGTTTATATTCTATAGAGCGCCCCCTACACCCCAAAGAGAAGCTATCCCAGAATGGTTGTTTATATTCTATAGAGCGCCCACTACACCCCAAAGAGAAGCTATCCCAGAATGGTTGTACAGAGCGCCCCCTACACCCCAAAGAGAAGCTATCCCAGAATGGTTGTACAGAGGGCCCCCTACACCCCAAAGAGAAGCTATCCCAGAATGGTTGTACAGAGCGCCCCCTACACCCCAAAGAGAAGCTATCCCAGAATGGTTGTACAGAGCGCCCCCTACACCCCAAAGAGAAGCTATCCCAGAATGGTTGTTTATATTCTATAGAGCGCCCCCTACACCCCAAAGAGAAGCTATCCCAGAATGGTTGTACAGAGCGCCCCCTACACCCCAAAGAGAAGCTATCCCAGAATGGTTGTTTATATTCTATAGAGCGCCCCCTACACCCCAAAGAGAAGCTATCCCAGAATGGTTGTACAGAGCGCCCCCTACACCCCAAAGAGAAGCTATCCCAGAATGGTTGTACAGAGCGCCCCCTACACCCCAAAGAGAAGCTATCCCAGAATGGTTGTTTATATTCTATAGAGCGCCCCCTACACCCCAAAGAGAAGCTATCCCAGAATGGTTGTACAGAGCGCCCCCTACACCCCAAAGAGAAGCTATCCCAGAATGGTTGTTTATATTCTATAGAGCGCCCCCTACACCCCAAAGAGAAGCTATCCCAGAATGGTTGTACAGAGCGCCCCCTACACCCCAAAGAGAAGCTATCCCAGAATGGTTGTACAGAGCGCCCCCTACACCCCAAAGAGAAGCTATCCCAGAATGGTTGTACAGAGCGCCCCCTACACCCCAAAGAGAAGCTATCCCAGAATGGTTGTTTATATTCGGTAGAGCGCCCCCTACACCCCAAAGAGAAGCTATCCCAGAATGGTTGTACAGAGGGCCCCCTACACCCCAAAGAGAAGCAATCCCAGAATGGTTGTACAGAGCGCCCCCTACACCCCAAAGAGAAGCTATCCCAGAATGGTTGTTTATATTCTATAGAGCGCCCCCTACACCCCAAAGAGAAGCTATCCCAGAATGGTTGTTTATATAATATTTTTTCTGCAGAGCGCCCCCTACACCCCAAAGAGAAGGTGCTGGAGCAGGCTCTACAGTGGTGTAAAATGGCTGATCCTAGTTCAGCTTACCTGGTGGTGAAGAGAGTTCCCAGAGGAGAGGGCATCAACATCCTCACTGGTAAATACTGCACAGCACAGAGAAAGAACATGCTATTGAGCTTTATCTATAGAAACAATCACAATCAAAAAAATAATAATTTGATTGTCGATTTTGATTTTGCTCAATTTCTTGTTGCTCTTACATCCATACGTGACATATTTTATTCGTGGTTTGTCATTGTTATACACAGTGTGATGTTCTATTCACAGCCTACAAGAGTGAGATAATGAAGATGGGAGTTCTGAAGTGTCGTGAAGATCCTCCCAAACTCCTCCACGGAAAAGTATTTCAGGAACACACCTTTCAGATCAAAGACCACAAGCTGCTACTGCTGAGGGACAAAAAGGTATTTCTGCTCTCACGTCACGGTCACATCTTGGTCATCGGCACTAATTTGGACCCGACGTAGTTATCGCAGGTGGAGCTGTGATCCGTCCGTTTATTGTCTGCCCTGTACATCTTTTCTCACTGTACGATATGTCTGTCATTTCAGAGCATCAAGCCGGAAAAGGAATGGCCTCTGAAGTCTATGAAGATCTACATGGGAATTCGAAAGAAGCTGAAACCCCCAACTAGATGGGGCTTTACTCTCATGATGGAAAAACAGCAACTGTTAGTGTTCACTTGCTACACATTATTTTGGTCATATTACAAAGGATGTCTGGAAAATCTTCAATACAACTTTTATTGGATAAGATTGAAACATTATATGTTTATTGGACGTACAATGTTTTCTCAAGTATTTGAAAGTCGTCGTTGAGTTCCTCATTGTTTACTGTAGTGACTGGTTTTGCATGATATCAGACGTTATGATATGATGTAAGTGAACTACATTGTTTTTGGAGGGAGGCTGGAATGTCTTGTTTAAGATCTGCCTCTCCCCTCCCCTTTAAATGACATCTCCTTCCCCTCCCCTTTAAATGACATCTCCTTCCCCTCCCCTTTAAATGACATCTCCTTCCCCTCCACTTTAAATGACATCTCCTTCCCCTCCCCTTTTTTAAGAGTCAATCACTGCTTTTGTGTTTTTGTGTCTCCCAGGTACCTTTGTTGCTTTTGTGAGTCCGACCTATGGGACTGGGTCACCAATTTCCTCAAAGCACAGGTATGTTGTGGAGCCTAGTTCCCCTCCCCAAGTGTCTGGCTTGTGTTGCATCACTTTTACATGATTTAGAGTTTGCTTACCCCCATATTTTGGGGGGTATAACACCTACGATTTAGATTTGTACTTTTGTCTGTTTAATTTTATCCATTTGATTCCGTTTTTGAGTCATTTCTATTCACTTGATTGCTTCTAACAGAATGATGACCCCCGACCTCCGGTGTTGAGGTGTCACTCCTCCTCAGACATCTCCAAACAGAAGTTTGGGACCATGCCTCTAATACCAATCAGAGGGGACGGACACGAGAGCAACTCTACCATGCTGTCGGCCAATCAGACTCTGGTACGTTCCAACTGTACCATGCTGTCAGCCAATCAGACTCGGTTATGGTTCTGCAGGAGACAACCACCCACACCCTCTACCTACCCTATACTTTTAAGCCTGTCACACGCTTCCCAGTTGAAATAGTTTGAACATATATTATGATGACATTTTTGGGGGTTGTGGGTAAAAAATATTTGATATTTTTGTTAGTTTTGGTGTGGCAGTTTTTTCGGCTGTTCATGCGCACTACATTTTTTTCTTGAGGTGAGTTGAACTTCGGTAGCCGAAAGGTCTACGCCCCTTTGTCTGTGATTGGTCAACAGTACTACTCCTAGTAGGAGCGGGAACTATGGATGGGATTCTTTAATGACGTGTTTGTCGTCATCCAGTGAGAGACAACTAGTTTTCATGCATATTTCTTCACATGAGAAATACTGCACCATCTTAGTCTGATGTTAAATTGGTAAAACGTCAATTATGTTGAGTAAGTGTGTAATGGCTATGTTTTTGCTATGGCATCTCAAGAGGGACAAAAGGTAATATTGCTGCTTTTTTTCTTGTTTTTCAAACAAAGTTTTGGGAGTTTTCAAGGTACAGTCATTTACTTTGCCTAGCCGAGTTCTGCTAGGAGCAAACCGAACCTAGTCTGGGGAGACATTAGCTAACCGAACCTAGTCTGGGTAGACTTTAGCTAACCGAACCTAGTCTGGGGAGACTTTAGCTAACCGAACCTAGTCTGGGGAGACTTTAGCTAACCGAACCTAGTCTGGGGAGACTTTAGCTAACCGAACCTAGTCTGGGGAGACTTTTGCTAACCGAACCTAGTCTGGGGAGACTTTAGCTAACCGAACCTAGTCTGGGGAGACATTAGCTAACCGAACCTAGTCTGGGGAGACATTAGCTAACCGAACCTAGTCTGGGGAGACATTAGCTAACCGAACCTAGTCTGGGGAGACATTAGCTAACCGAACCTAGTCTGGGGAGACTTTAGCTAACCGAACCTAGTCTGGGGAGACATTAGCTAACCGAACCTAGTCTGGGGAGACTTTAGCTAACCGAACCTAGTCTGGGGAGACATTAGCTAACCGAACCTAGTCTGGGGAGACTTTAGCTAACCGAACCTAGTCTGGGGAGACTTTAGCTAACCGAACCTAGTCTGGGGAGACATTAGCTAACCGAACCTAGTCTGGGGAGACTTTAGCTAACCGAACCTAGTCTGGGGAGACATTAGCTAACCGAACCTAGTCTGGGGAGACTTTAGCTAACCAAACCTAGTCTGGGGAGACATTAGCTAACCGAACCTAATCTGGGGAGACTTTAGCTAACCGAACCTAGTCTGGGGAGACGTTAGCTAACCGAACCTAGTCTGGGGAGACTTTAGCTAACCGAACCTAGTCTGGGGAGACTTTAGCTAACCGAACCTAGTCTGGGAAGACTTTAGCTAACCGAACCTAGTCTGGGGAGACTTTAGCTAACCGAACCTAGTCTGGGGAGACATTAGCTAACCGAACCTAGTCTGGGGAGACTTTAGCTAACCGAACCTAGTCTGGGGAGACTTTAGCTAACCGAACCTAGTCTGGGGAGACGTTAGCTAACCGAACCTAGTCTGGGGAGACTTTAGCTAACCGAACCTAGTCTGGGAAGACTTTAGCTAACCGAACCTAGTCTGGGGAGACTTTAGCTAACCGAACCTAGTCTGGGGAGACATTAGCTAACCGAACCTAGTCTGGGGAGACTTTAGCTAACCGAACCTAGTCTGGGGAGACTTTAGCTAACCGAACCTAGTCTGGGGAGACTTTAGCTAACCGAACCTAGTCTGGGGAGACGTTAGCTAACCGAACCTAGTCTGGGGAGACATTAGCTAACCGAACCTAGTCTGGGGAGACGTTAGCTAACCGAACCTAGTCTGGGAAGACTTTAGCTAACCGAACCTAGTCTGGGGAGACTTTAGCCAACTGAACCTAGTCTGGGGAGACTTTTGACACATCAGTACCACTAATTATAGTTGATGTTTTTAACTTTGAGAAGATTCCATTAACCCAAGTTGTGTACTTCACACACAAAGCTTGTTTTTATTTTTGTATCAAGATCACTCCTTTCTGTAACCCTTTGGTGTCCAGTATGTTTATTATTCCTTATACTTCAGTATCCCCCAAATACTATCCCTTTACTGTATAGTATTCACTATGGACCAGTTTCCCTGACACAGATTAAGACTAGTTCTGGACTGAACAGCAAGTCAAAGTGTCATTTTGGAGTGCAGTAATGGGCTTAATCTGGGTCGGGGAAACTGTCTCTGCGTGTCTGTATCTCACGGGGTTGTACTGGTGTCCTTCTGTCTGTTCTCTGCAGCGAAAGCTTCACGCCAGAAGGACACTCTCCATGTTTTTTGTAAGTATACACACCCTGGTGCTCTGTCATTTCAATGTTGCATGTTTGTGTTACATGCTGTTTTGAATGTTCATGCTTACCTTTATTCTGTGTGGCTCAGTTGGTAGACCATGCCGCTTGCAACATCAGGGGTTGTGTGTTTGCTTCCCACAGGGGACCGGTATGAAAATATATGCACTGACTACTATAAGTCGCTCTAGATAAGACCGTCTGCTAGATGACTAAAATGTAAAATATATACAGAATAAATGTGGACTTCTCCGCTCATCTAACAAGAAGCTAAGGATGAGAATGGGATGTTTATTTTGAAGGTTGCCATTGGACATATTTAACGCTCTCCTAACTTCCCTAACTAACAGTTCTCCAAAGCGCCTCTCTATCTGTGTAAAGAAATTCCCTTGGTTTATACAGGGACTATATCTGACTCAGCCACACCTCCACTTCCTGACAGAAGCCCTGACTTCCTGGTTTTACAGCATCAGGATGTTGATGTAGATGTTTGAAGTGTAGACAACAGGATGGACTGGGAGGAGATATTGTTCTCCAGTATTGTTCTGGTTCTGTGGCCCTTTGCCTTGAGGGGGAGGCCTGAGAGGCTTAGTGAAGTACCTTGTGTTTTACAGAACACAGTCTGCTGTGTCTATTAGTCTACTGGTGTACCTACTGGAACTAGCCCAGCCCCAGCCCCAAATGCATTTACAAGGGAATTGTTTTGCTTGAATTTTTCTTTTGTCCCTCTGCGTTTTGAGTAATTGTCTTGAGGTTGTTGCTGAGGCGCTAGAACAATGGCCAGACCTTAATAATAGGAAGTCTATTGTTTTCTAAAGTAGTTGTCAAAGAAGGGCAACTCCCTTCCATGTTTGTCTGATTTAAATGAACCACACGTGTTTCTTTGTCACTGTAATGGCAGATCATCTCCTTAATACCTACCTAAAGTTCCTAACAGATAGCTACTTCTCAACCCCCTTATTAATTATAATAGCTCTACTTCTGCTTTTGCCTCAGGCCTCCCAGTTCTTTACATAGTGTATAATCAAACATACAAATAACTCTGGGATGGGTTCAAATTCTAATCCCCCCCCCCCCCCCCCCCAACCTCCACGCAGCCCATGAAGGTGCAGCAGGACTCGTTCTCGGAGTGTCCAGAGAGGACAGAGCCAGAACCCCCAGAGCCTCTGTATGAGGAAGTAGGAGACTTCGGCCTGCAGGTCCTCAAGTCCCTGGAGACCAGCTTCCTCTCCAATAACACCTCAGAGACCCAGGTCCCTGACGGGCCCATGAGCCTCAGCCTGGGCCCACGGAAGACCTGCTCCCTGGACCGCATGATCGGCCTCAACCCGGTGCACTCTCTGGGGCCGGGAGGAGAGGGTCTGCTGCCCCCTGCTGGTTCTCTGGATACCCTGGTCCTGGGTGGAGGAGGGGACCTCCAGGAGTCTCCCCAGCCAGCGCCGAGGAGGAGGCAGCAGCACAGGCCCTGTACCCCCTCTCAGGAGCTGCTCCTCCAGGAACTGTCCTCTGTCTTCACCAAGAAGACAGAGAAGGAGGAGAAACTGCCAGGAGAGAAGAACGTAATCTGAGGAGAGTAAGAGATGTGTGCACATGTATTGTAGACTCAGCCCAGACAGACAGACAGACAGAATACTGTAATAGCATTGGCGTATGGACACAACCCATTTGTTTGGGTGGTGTGTCAAAAATACATGATCAGATATGAATAAGCATTTACTTATGTTTTATCCTACAAACTACTTAACTGTTCTGCTATCACTGGTATATACGATCCGTTTTATATTGAAAGATGCCTTTTGGATTATAACGACCTTGCTAATTGCTTTAGCTATGAACTATGGGACACGTTTTTGTACTTGTTTTTGAATCGTTTACTAAACGACTGAGGGACAGGAGAAATGGATGCTTCTCTCATCAGGCATGTCTGGTGGTGATGCATTAGGCATTAAACCATTATTTTTGTTAGTATTAAACGACTGGATTTTAAATATAAATGTGTTACAGTCTGTATGTAATAATTTATTTTTAAATAATATTTTATCAACTTTTTTTTGTAAAAGCTGTGAAAGTAAGAAAAGGAGAGCTTTGCTTCTAGAAGCTACGCTATCTAGCCAGTAGGTGGCAGTATGCACTATCTCCTAGACAGCCACAGATAACCCAGTGTGTTGCTACACTATCTGGCCAGAAGGTGGCAGTACGCACTCACTATCCTTTGTAGTACAAATGGATCCTTCGTTTTATTCACCGTTGCACAACCACTGTATGATGTGAATTTAGCCAAATATAACGATTGTTAGTGGCACTACATCTGAATATTCTGAATTCATGTATACACTTCCAAGTCTAATGCTTTTTCATCAATATGCCATGTTCAAGATATCCTCCTTTTTCATCAGTCTAAATAGACAATAATATATTCCAATTTGACTGCCTTTGCCTTTGCCAAGTGTGTTATAATGCATTTGCCTGCATTGTCGTCCATTAGTCATTATTCACAACTTACTGTAAATAGTGTACATTCTTCTGTATGCTTATACCACTTCAATATTCATTATGCAGTATTTTATGTTGCTACATGAAGGACTATATTAAATGTGATATTTTTGTTTTATGATGCGTCCAATTTCTTAATTTTCAACTGAGTCAACTGAGAATTTGACTCTCATTTTACATTATTTGTAATAGATGAGAAAGAAATAAGAAACCCGCACACTGTTCTTTTAATATATCATGGTCCAAACATACCAAGACAGTCGTGAAGAGGGCACAACAAAACCTTTTCCCCCTCGGGAGGCTGGAAAGATTTGGCATGGGTTCTCAGATCCTGAAAAGGTTCTACAGCTGCACCATCGCGAGCATCCTGACCGGTTGCATCACCGCCTGGTATGGCAACGGCTCGGCATCTGACCGTAAGGCGCTACAGAAGGTAGTGCGTACGACCCAGTACATCACTGGGACCAAGCTTCCTGCCATCCAGGACCTCTACACCTCTACACTTATTTTCCACCATAATTTGCAAATAAATTCATTAAAAATCCTACAATGTGATTTTCTGGATTTTTTTTCTCATTTTGTCTGTCATAGTTGAAGTGTACCTATGATGAAAATTACAGGCCTCTCATCTTTTTAAGTGGGAGAACTTGCACAATTGGTGGCTGACTAAATACTTTTTTGCCCCACTGTAGCTCAGATGTACGAGTGCCTTTTTAAAAATGTTACATTATTTGTATATGCAATTAGAGTGTGACGTAGCACAGAGCTAGCGTCTGAGTAAGTGACGTTTAAATGTTTTGTCATGGTTCTTTCATTACCTGGTGGTCTTCTGTCTTCTTACTGCCTTGACGGTGACACCTCGTGCTAAAGAATCACCATTCTCTGTTTATCCTCTTTGTCCAATCAGATTCCTTTTTTTTTAAAGTCAGACTTTGTTTTTAATGGATTGTTTTAATCTAGCATGGGGTCTAGATTAAAGAGCAACGAATGACAAAGGACGCCAGGAATAGGAGATGAGTTTAACAAGTGCCTGTTGTCATCTGTACATTGTCAGTTTGTTTCTTCTTCTACTCTGACCTGAGAAGCCTTTTCTAAACCTGAGACAGATCTATATTTAGAAAAATGTTCAACAAATAACCAGGTAGTGCAGAAGGCTTCCCTCATCAGTTCTCCTCCTCCTCCTCCTCACGGTCAATGATTGTGGTTTTAAAAGATAACTAATGAACGTTACACTTTTTATTACTTGTTGCCAAACGGTAATTTTCTACTGTTTTTAAAATCTTTAATTCCAACTTCCATCTCTGACACCAGTTTGTTCCAGTTGGAATAGATGCAGTCAAAAGGACTATCCCTCCCTGATGTCGAAGCTTCTACCACTCTCCCCTTCTATCTGCCACTCTCCCCTTCTATCTGCCACTCTCCCTTTCTATCTGCCACTCTCCCCCACTCTCCCCTTCTATCTGCCACTCTCCCCTTCTATCTGCCACTCTCCCCTTCTATCTGCCACTCTCCCCAACTCTCCCCTTCTATCTGCCACTCTCCCCTTCTATCTGCCACTCTCCCCTTCTATCTGCCACTCTCCCTTTCTATCTGCCACTCTCCCCCACTCTCCCCTTCTTATCTGCCACTCTCCCCTTCTATCTGCCACTCTCCCCAACTCTCCCCTTCTATCTGCCACTCTCCCCTTCTATCTGCCACTCTCCCCTTCTATCTGCCACTCTCCCTTTCTATCTGCCACTCTCCCCCACTCTCCCCTTCTATCTGCCACTCTCCCCTTCTATCTGCCACTCTCCCCAACTCTCCCCTTCTATCTGCCACTCTCCCCCACTCTCCCCTTCTATCTGCCACTCTCCCCTTCTATCTGCCACTCTCCCCAACTCTCCCCTTCTATCTGCCACTCTCCCCTTCTATCTGCCACTCTCCCCTTCTATCTGCCACTCTCCCCAACTCTCCCCTTCTATCTGCCACTCTCCCCTTCTATCTGCCACTCTCCCTTTCGATCTGCCACTCTCCCTTTCTATCTGCCACTCTCCCCCACTCTCCCCTTCTATCTGCCACTCTCCCCTTCTATCTGCCACTCTCCCCAACTCTCCCCTTCTATCTGCCACTCTCCCTTTCTATCTGCCACTCTCCCCAACTCTCCCCTTCTATCTGCCACTCTCCCCTTCTATCTGCCACTCTCCCCAACTCTCCCCTTCTATCTGCCACTCTCCCTTTCTATCTGCCACTCTCCCCAACTCTCCCCTTCTATCTGCCACTCTCCCCTTCTATCTGCCACTCTCCCCTTCTATCTGCCACTCTCCCCAACTCTCCCCTTCTATCTGCCACTCTCCCCTTCTATCTGCCACTCTCCCCTTCTATCTGCCACTCTCCCCTTCTATCTGCCACTCTCCCTTTCTATCTGCCACTCTCCCCTTCTATCTGCCACTCTCCCTTTCTATCTGCCACTCTACCCCTTCTCTCCCCCACTCTCCCCTTCTATCTGCCACTCTCCCCCACTCTCCCCTTCTCCAGGGGCGGACTCAGTGATTTGGAGGCCCCAGGCAGAGGCCAGTCTGAGTCCCCCCTCACCCCTCCTATGTGTGTGCACAACATTTTGTTATCGGTTTTATACTAATGACACGTAATTGAACTGTAAAAATGTGTCACCTTTTAATGTGCCATGTGCACAACCAGTCATGTTGTCATCGGATTGTCAAGACATAACAGTTCAAAGAGTAGGTTATCTTTGCATGGTTCACCCAAAGTAATTCTGTCATCTGAACAGTGCACTGTGCAACCCGTCAACTTGCCTTAGTTTCAGCCACCTGCAAACGTATCTCACCAGAGAAAGCATTGGAGAGAGTGAAACAGTGCCCTTGTGTCTTACTATCATCTGTAGCCTATGTATCTGATGACACGCCATACTCTTATTGGACAGAAAGCATCAGGACAGACATGTCCTCTGCCGTCATGGCGATGGCAGTATTATCAGCAGCACCTGTCTAAAGAAATGCTTCAATTTAAGTAATTAAATCCTCTTTATTTTTTATTTTCTTTGCCCACGCTAAAAGCACCTCATTGCTGCCTGAAGTGGAACATGGGCGGGGGGCCTCGAGTGGAGCATGGGGGGCCTTGAGTGGAGCATGGGGGGGCCTCGAGTGGGGCATGGGGGGTCTCGAGTGGAGCATGGGGGGGCCTCGAGTGGAGCATGGGGGGCCTCGAGTGGAGCATGGGGGGTCTCGAGTGGAGCATGGGGGGGCCTCGAGTGGAGCATGGGGGGCCTCGAGTGGGGGGGGGGCTCAAGTGGAGCATGGGGGGGCCTCGAGTGGAGCGGGTGGGGCGGGGGGGCTCAAGTAGAGCATGGGGGGCCTCGAGTGTAGCATGGGGGGTCTCGAGAGGAGCATGGGGGGGCCTCGAGTGGAGCATGGGGGGCCTCGAGTGGAGCATATGGGGGGGGCCTTGATGATGTGAGACCTGAGGCAGTTGCCTCTCCTGTCTAATAGTAAGTCCGCCACTCCCCTTCTCTCCTTTCCTCTCCTCTCCTCTTCTCTCCCCTTCTCTCCCCTCCTCTCCCCTTCTCTCCCCCTTCTCTCCCTTCCTCTTCTCTCCCCTTCTCTCCCTTTTCTCTCCCTTCCTCTTCCCTTCTCTCCCCCTTCTCTCCCTTCCTCTTCTCTCCCCTCCTCTCCCCTTCTCTCCCCCTTCTCTCTTAACCAGTAGCTTTCAGATGCAAAATAAGCAGACATATGGAGAGGAGGGCTTTCTCCGGCCCTCCTAAAGTTTCAGATTGTATGACAAATCACGTCCCCCTGCCCCCCCCCCAACCCCACACAGACTCAGCAGACAACAGCTTCATTAGAGTGAAAGAGGGAGTTTTTGCAGCTTTGTCGAGTCAAGCTCAGACCCTTTCCCCTTCTCAATTACTCCATTGTTGGCACCGGCTTCAAGTTATTGCACTCCAAACCATATGGCTCAGTTGAGACGCCACAAGTGATGCCATCTCTGCATCAGAACCTTACCAGAGAAGTCCAGTTCAGGGTACTAGACAGGCTAGCACCAAGAGTTGTGGTATAGAAACATATAGGAATATAGTCAACCATTGTCAACATACAGGGAACGGTCAAATGTAACATAACAGTTGAAACTCCAAAAATGTATTTTAATACTGTTATTACTATATTATAACCATGATTACCAGCATTATTACTCAGATGAATCATATGAAGTCATGTAAAAAGGTGATAACACACCATTCAACTAGAATCCTACCGTGATAAACTGCTGTTAAATAACAGAAAGCCGTCTCCTGGGTGTACAGCACATAGACGTGGTGTTGCCAACAGCTCTAGGGACCCACATCCCTTCCAGGGGCCTATGGCCATACGGTGGTGTTTACTCTGCTGATGAGGTCAGGTTCTACATCACAGTAAAGTATTGCTGTATATTTGTTCTACTTTTAACACTGTTTAAACCTGCAGCAAACCGTTTCCTCAATCTGCTCAATCGTTGCCATGGATCTTTAGAATTAGAACGCGTTTAGAGACACCATGCTCACTGTGGACCCTAATTCAGGGTAAACTAGAGGTAAATTATGCATTTGTGTAAATACGTGAAGACAAGTGAATAGGATTTGTATTTAGACCAGAACATGTGATTGATAGCAGCAGGTTCACGAACTGCGGCAGTCTAGAAACCGCTTCACAGTGAGGCCACGCCATTAGCATTCGGACTGCCCTAAATGAGATTCCATTACATTATAATAATGGCACCTGTTTGGAAATCTAATTGAGCTAAGATGTTACCAAATCAAAACAGACGGGTATCACAGATAGAAGCATAATTGAGGGACTGACTCTCTCGCAAAACACAAACAAGCAGGTTTACGGTTAAATCGAGGACGGTGGGTGCATATACATAGGCTACCCGTAGGCAAACAATAACATCCATCCACAGACCGCATGCCCCGTTTACGTGTTAAGCACACTTGCTGTGGAAATAGCTATATATGCTTTCATATAGACTAATACAAAATAAACATTTATTGAAACAAAAACATTTCATTTGCATAAATTGTTTTTCACTCTAATTATGGAAAATGTACACAAAAAACAACAACTATTAAATGTAACGTTTGAATGATTGTGTTGGCGAAGTAGCATAATCTGCAACAGAATAGATTATGTGGGAGAAGGAGAATCACCAAAAACAGAATTAAACACCTATTTATTTATAACACAGTAGTGATGAAGGACACACTACCTTGTTGTATCATAAAATAAGGCAATCTGACTAATTGGCCAATCAAAGTCAACTAATGATGTGCACCAATCAACACTTGACCTGAAAAAATAAATAAAACACGATCTAGAGTTTATTCTAACATAATTGTTCTCCAGACATGTTGCATGGAAGATGTCATTCATTTTAAGGTTAGGGGCATTGTCCTGCCTGATTTTTTGGAAGGGTATGGAAGCTGTGGTTTTTCCCAGGAGAATATTAAACGTATTTAGTTTCTTTAGAAATGAACACAGTGGGAATAAAACGGAACCGAACTGTCCAAGAAACCGTGAATCCGTAGTTACAACAAATACATTTGTTTCCATCACGGTTGTAAAAGCAAAAGGGAACGTTATTTTATTTTTCTCTCTTTCTGGCTAATGCCTTTAAAAAGATGAAGGGGATCTTTGAGATGTGGAGAGTAGTGTCTGGGTACAATTGAAGCACTGGAGTAAGGAATGAATTACCATTGAAAAAAGTAATGGCCCTATTCTGCCCTGCGTGAGTTTTTAACAAGGAGGGAAAAAAGCTCTGCTGGCCTGGGCTGCTGCCTGAACGCCAAGGGAAGGGATTCAACAGCGGATTAACATCTGAAAACTCCGTTCAGACTTTCTGACTCAAAGATCTTTTAGCAGACACTAATCGCGTTAATACCCGGGGATTAATGCTTTTGCAAAAATACTACATTTAATTTTAATTCAGGTTGTATAAATAGATATAAAATAAATGGAGGAATATTCCGCTAGAGAATAGAGAGAGTCTATCCCCCCACACTTCATTTGCTCTAGTGTCAATAGCGGTATTATGACCTCACCAGCATAACACCTTGCACAAGGCATTTACTTATTCCTAACTACGAGTTCAGCACCTGCCGTGCAAACGTGATATTACAGCCTGCTATTTAAATAAATCAACTTTGATTCAACGTAATTAATGCTATAATATTTCAAATCAAATCGAATAATACAACAAATTGATCACAGCGGTGGTCTAATAATACAATTGAATTGATTTTATTTTCTCAATTGAATCACTTTTTCGTTGTCATTTGTTTCGGCTTGAGACCCTACTTTGGTTAATTCGGTTGTTTTATTTTCTCACGTGTTTCTGCTATTGAAATGTAATCACATCTCGTGCACTTGTGGCTAATCCTGTCACAGCATCACCCAGGCAACCTCTCTCAAGTGTGGGCAGAAAACTCTCTGCTTTCTCTACACCCCCAGCCGATTTGTCCTAACCGCAATACAAGCCTGGTCTCCATGCAGGCTCACGCTTCTAGTGCAAACCAACTAAGTCATATTGTAAAAATGTTATATTTTATCACTTTATAAGAGCAATAACGTATGACCACCTACTAATGTCCCAACTAAAACCAGAATACTCCTTCAAGCTGCTCCTCCTCTTTGGTGTTATTACTGACAGTTTGGTGTTGTAATAATAAAATCGATCCCAATCCCTGTCGTTTGGCACTTCCGAGCAACAGGATTGGTCTGTAAGGGTTTAACATTTTATTTACCTCATAAACCAACCTCCGGCGTGTGGCAACATCATCAATAGTCAGTGTGTCACAACTTCAGCCTTCTACTAAATCGAAATAATTATCATATAGTCTGGCCTATCGAAATAAGTCAAATATATGACGTTGACGTGCACCAATTTAGTCCAGCAGATATTAAGCAGATGGGCAGGTAAATACAACGAAATGATGAGATATGGAACCGAGGAACATGCCTCGTGGATGGGCTGTTTTTTGCTCCTGCTGAGACTATTTGAATAAGAATAACGCCAATAGAGTGGCTCAGGCTGAAAAAAAGTGTGACAAAAGCCCAGAGGAGCCCGAATTTGGACGAGGGACAACGCGTATAAGGAGTGAAAAGAAGTGAGGGGAGACGCGTACAATGGAACAATTCACCTTATAATCGCTTTGATATATTATACATGGCCGAAGACTCTAAACATTGTGTAATTATTTATAAATGACTGTCCCTCTACCCTCATTATACCGCCAGCAGAAAGGCACTGCAGGTCCCTGGCCAAACTATTTCTAAATAGTGCCCCCATCCACTTTTTCAAAGGAGAGGCGAGATCCTGGACATGGAATAAATAGAATAATTAATGGATATTGGTATGCCTGTCTCATAAAGATGTCTTTAAAAACCCTTTAAAAAATTGCCCTTTGCATGCGCTAGACGTTTTTACTGCTGTGCCCTTCATGTTTTGAATGTTAATTAGCCATGGTTTGACTGTGGATTTGCGGAGAAAGTTGTGAAGATGAAGTAACCTGTCCTGCTTTAGATGCTAGATAGGCTAGATAGCCTATAGCTATAAAATGCGAATGCTTATGCATGCGTGCAACATTGTGCGCAATTACGCACACTAGTTCAAATATGTTGGAGTGGTGGATTTCCTCATCTTTAATCAGAGTTTTTCTGTGTATAAACTTTTTGAATACACTGTCTAAATGTTTGGTATCCTTGTTATGTCTATCTAATTTTTCTACAGCAACGTTTGTGTTTTGTTCGATAACTTGGAAAACAGTCCCATTTTCCAACATTTACTAAATCTAATTTTTCATTTAATTTCGATGTATAAGAAATTGTCAATTGTTGACAAACATGGTAGTGGATATGCCTGTTGCTTTTATGTGTTCGCTTTTAGCTGATACTCATGCAGGTTTATAGGTATATAGACCGAATCTTGGACAGAAGATAGGCTCATTTATTTTTGGAGCGTGACCTTGCCTCCGGGGCTAAGCGTTCTGTCATTTGCTCCTTTTCTTCTTTCATTTAACTTTAAAGGTTTAACTTAAAGTGGGCTTGGTCTTTGGTCCAGGGATGGATAGCAACAGTAGTGCTCGCGTGGCTGGGCAGCGGTCCCCTGCTCTCATTGGACGGTCGTGATTACAGGCACGCTTCGGAGCTCGAACAAACAACAGGCATACATTATGCTAATGAGATGGCAGTGCGGCACGGGGCAGACCTGATGCACCCCATTCATCCATCCTTCACACAAATGCCAGCGCGAGAGGGGTACGACCATTGTCTGACCAGGGTATATAAGGTATCTGAGGCCAGTCGTGTGCCAGGCTCATTCGCTCACACGAGCTGATTCAAGCGCAAGAGAAAGACGCGTGCCTTGTACTCATCATACAAACTACTTTTCGGACTTTGGCTCCTTGAAAAACAACTGATACTGTACCTTCTCCAACCAGATTACTAAGGTGGGTTTCGTTCTGCTCCCAGAGTCCTTCGCCATTGCCTTGACTAGGCCTGCTTTCCAAACTTGACCATGCGCTCTTGCATTTTCAGTGTTTAACCCATTCCCTCTCCTCTTATTTCTGCAGGAAAAACATCATGTGCACCGCAATGGAGACCGTTTACTCTGACATGGACAGTTCCAGCTGCGACTACTTTACGCACGATGACGAAGACTCGTGCAGCAGCATGCACGCTTCCTCCCCGTCATCCTCGATCGGCAAGCCCGCCTCCCCTGCTAGCGACAGCCAGGGCCCGTGCGCTACTGATATGGGACAGAAGAAGAGACGCAGAGGCAGAGCGAGGAATGAAGCCACCGTGCACGTGGTCAAGAAAAACCGGCGCGTAAAGGCAAACGACCGCGAGAGAAACAGAATGCACAGCCTGAATGACGCTTTGGAGACCCTCCGGACCGTTCTACCGGCGTTCCCCGATGACAGCAAACTCACCAAGATCGAGACTCTACGCTTCGCTCACAACTACATCTGGGCGCTCTCCGAGACCATACGCATCGCGGACATTGAACAGCGCCAAAACAAATCACGGGCTGATGCGTCTCTCTTGCTTCCCAGCCCGTGCGTGATTGACGCCCCGAGTCCGGGCAGTGACGCATGCTCCTGGAGCTCCAGCGCGTCCTCCTCTTCCTCCTCTCCGTCTTATTGCACTTCAAGCCCCAGCAGCCCAGCCACCCATGATGACTATGGATGTTTCCAGACTGATGTTCTACAGTACAGCTATCACAACTTTGTACCAGGCATGTCCTACTAACTGAACTAAAGCCTTACCACAAACTTTTGTAGACTGCGAGATTGTTACAATAGAGCGATAGCAGAATAATGACTGAATGCATTCTTCAGTTAGTCTGTTGAAAGGGGAAAAAAAGGATATGATATTATTCACTGTTTGCCTTAACCCATGTCTCTGTGGGTGTGTTTTATACAGTTTGTTTGTTTTCCTATTTTTACATGCTCTATTTTACATTCGGATTGAACATTAATTTAATTTGGTCGACTTTTCCAAGTTGAGTATGATCGTTTTGCTACACGTTTTGTATTCCTCCAAAACATTTGCACTTTTTCCAGCGCATACGACGCCTACTAGAAGTCCACTTCACAGATCTTAACCTCAACCTCTATTACAAGAGTATTATCATTAAAAAGAAGACCGATTTGCTTTTGTAGACTGAGGTGAAAAGTCAATTTTACAATTAGTAGAGCGATAATGCAGAAAAACGAGCGTGGAAATTCAGTTTCGCCGCTCTGACAATAGAGTGAAAGGCCGTCAGAAGACAAGGAGCTGGCTTCATACATTATGGAGATTGACCCCCTGAAAACTGCAATCCTGTTCAATAGAAAGACTCAATCCCAAGAAGAGGCTAGAGAGGACCCTTCTACGATGTTTTTTTTATTTTATTTATTCAAGTTTCGCCTGTCATAATGTATTTTGTATATAAATAGATTTCTATTCTATTTACATGAAAAGTGTGTGAATCATTTTTCTACAAATAAAAATATAACTTTAAAAAAATATATGTTTCTCAGTTTTTGGACTCTTCGAATGTTTTAGTTGCTGAGAGTTGAGCACTCAAAGCGTGCTGATTATCACACTGATAAAGCGCATTGCAAGCCCCATGAACACAACAATCATTGTCTTAATAAGACAAATAATAACAGGGGCAGTTAGTGTCCTCGCGTGGCCTGTTCATGAAACAAAAGGGTGTGATTAATAAGATAACGGTTTTAGAGAGAGAGAGCACAGCAGGTGCATCCATCAGTTGAGGTTTTATTGCAGCTCATCACCCATGACCATCAGCACTGTTGAATACATCATCTTTGGGGACTTTCAACAGACAAAATAGGAAAATATGAGATTGTTAATGTGACCAAAAAAATCGGATAAATAATTTCAGATTTTTTTGGCCACATTAACAATCTCAGAATTTCCTATTTTGTCTGTATATATATTGTAGAAAGCAGATTAAAATAAATATTCAACTTGTTACACTATTTACACTGATAAATTGCATTTCATCCCGTTAGGAAAATGTATTGAGGCCTTTGTATGAGTGGGACCAGTTTATAACATTTTATTTTGAAAGTTTCTATAGAACTGTCTTCTCTCAACCCAGATAAGCATTTAAAGAGATTTTCCTTAGAGTTTTTTGTTGTTGTTGTGATCATCCATCCCGCCCGGGATGATTTTATTTCTAAAGGGATTCAGGTTGAATTCTCCAGTTGGGGGTTCGGCGGCGTGAGGTCCTGCCAAGGCTCTTGTATCTGCACGTGTCGGGGATAGACGAGGATAATAGGAGAGCTGCGATCCCCAGGGGGACAAGCACATGCCAACTTACACGAAGAAAAAAAGAAAAGGAAAAATAGAAAGAAACCTGCCAAGGACCAAATACAATCATCTAGCTATTCAGGTCTTCTTATGGAGTAGTTATCCAATTTACTTATTTCACCCAGACACTGTAGGCGTCACATTTCTACCACTAACTTGAATTTAATTCAACCGTTTAAAAACATTGTTTTTAAATAAACATCTTGTGGCCAAGGTATTTTCTGTAGATTCGTGTCTAGTTAGTTGGACTACTGTATGTAATACAATGCCACCTGTTTCTCGGTTGTGTTCTATAATAATGGGTTAATGCGTTGCATCAGTGGTGACGTGTTATTGTGTAGACTCTATATGAATATGGCGCTTTGTTCATATGCACGAGGCCATAAGCAATAGGACGACCGGGATTAACCGATGCAGAGGTCGTGCACCTGCCAGCTAATTGCCACCAGTCAGCCCCATGCAGTTCAAAAGACATTTGAATTGGATTGGTAGGCTATTGTAATTATCATTATCAAACCAAAAAAACAACTTAGTATGCACTGGTATTACTATTTATCCTTATACAATATTAGTTGTTTACCTGAATATGGTGTTACATAATGTGAAAGATAGAGAAGGGGGATTCATGTCTGAATTATTTCCATTCTGGTTTTCAGCTCATCCCAGATAGATTGAGTAGAAAATGGTCACCTTTGAACATTCTTCTTCTTCTTATTCCCTCCCTCCCTCCCTGCCTGTTTGGCTGGCTTCATGAACGCCACGATTCTTCTTTCAGAAGCACAAAAGGCCACATTTCACCAGGGTCAGGCAGGGAAACCCCTAACCAGACCCACAACCTAACCTCCCAACGAGACAGAATTCTCTGGTCTACAAGCTCCGTCAAACATCTTCACTTTCTAGATCTTCAGCCATCACACATCTTAACATTCTAGATCTTCAGCCATCACACATCTTAACATTCTAGAACTTCAGCCATCACACATCTTAACATTCTAGATCTTCAGCCATCACACATCTTAACATTCTAGATCTTCAGCCATCACACATCTTAACATTCTAGATCTTCAGTCATCACACATCTTAACATTCTAGATCTTCAGCCATCACACATCTTAACATTCTATCTCTTCAGCCATCACACATCTTAACATTCTATATCTTCAGCCATCACACATCTTAACATTCTAGATCTTCAGCCATCACACATCTTAACATTCTAGATATTCAGCCATCACACATCTTAACATTCTAGCTCTTCAGCCATCACATATCTTAACATTCTATATCTTCAGCCATCACACATCTTAACATTCTATATCTTCAGCCATCACACATCTTAACATTCTAGCTCTTCAGCCATCACACATCTTAACATTCTAGATCTTCAGCCATCACACATCTTAACATTCTATCTCTTCAGCCATCACACATCTTAACATTCTAGATCTTCAGCCATCACACATCTTAACATTCTAGATCTTCAGCCATCACACATCTTAACATTCTATCTCTTCAGCCATCACACATCTTAACATTGTAGCTCTTCAGCCATCTCACGTCTTAACATTCTAGAACTTCAGCCATCACACATCTTAACATTCTAGATCTTCAGCCATCACACATCTTAACATTCTAGATCTTCAGCCATCACACATCTTAACATTCTAGATCTTCAGTCATCACACATCTTAACATTCTAGATCTTCAGCCATCACACATCTTAACATTCTATCTCTTCAGCCATCACACATCTTAACATTCTATATCTTCAGCCATCACACATCTTAACATTCTAGATATTCAGCCATCACACATCTTAACATTCTAGCTCTTCAGCCATCACATATCTTAACATTCTATATCTTCAGCCATCACACATCTTAACATTCTATATCTTCAGCCATCACACATCTTAACATTCTAGCTCTTCAGCCATCACACATCTTAACATTCTAGATCTTCAGCCATCACACATCTTAACATTCTATCTCTTCAGCCATCACACATCTTAACATTCTAGATCTTCAGCCATCACACATCTTAACATTCTAGATCTTCAGCCATCACACATCTTAACATTCTATCTCTTCAGCCATCACACATCTTAACATTGTAGCTCTTCAGCCATCTCACGTCTTAACATTCTATCTCTTCAGGCATCACACATCTTAACATTCTAGATATTCAGCCATCACACATCTTAACATTCTAGCTCTTCAGCCATCACATATCTTAACATTCTATATCTTCAGCCATCACACATCTTAACATTCTATATCTTCAGCCATCACACATCTTAACATTCTAGCTCTTCAGCCATCACACATCTTAACATTCTAGATCTTCAGCCATCACACATCTTAACATTCTATCTCTTCAGCCATCACACATCTTAACATTCTAGATCTTCAGCCATCACACATCTTAACATTCTAGATCTTCAGCCATCACACATCTTAACATTCTATCTCTTCAGCCATCACACATCTTAACATTGTAGCTCTTCAGCCATCTCACGTCTTAACATTCTAGAACTTCAGCCATCACACATCTTAACATTCTAGATCTTCAGCCATCACACATCTTAACATTCTAGATCTTCAGCCATCACACATCTTAACATTCTAGATCTTCAGTCATCACACATCTTAACATTCTAGATCTTCAGCCATCACACATCTTAACATTCTATCTCTTCAGCCATCACACATCTTAACATTCTATATCTTCAGCCATCACACATCTTAACATTCTAGATCTTCAGCCATCACACATCTTAACATTCTAGATATTCAGCCATCACACATCTTAACATTCTAGCTCTTCAGCCATCACATATCTTAACATTCTATATCTTCAGCCATCACACATCTTAACATTCTATATCTTCAGCCATCACACATCTTAACATTCTAGCTCTTCAGCCATCACACATCTTAACATTCTAGATCTTCAGCCATCACACATCTTAACATTCTATCTCTTCAGCCATCACACATCTTAACATTCTAGATCTTCAGCCATCACACATCTTAACATTCTAGATCTTCAGCCATCACACATCTTAACATTCTATCTCTTCAGCCATCACACATCTTAACATTGTAGCTCTTCAGCCATCTCACGTCTTAACATTCTATCTCTTCAGGCATCACACATCTTAACATTCTAGATCTTCAGCCATCACACATCTTAACATTCTATCTCTTCAGACATCACACATCTTAACATTCTAGATCTTCAGCCATCACACATCTTAACATTCGAGATCTTCAGCCATCACACATCTTAACATTCGAGATCTTCAGCCATCACACATCTTAACATTCGAGATCTTCAGCCATCACACATCTTAACATTCTAGATCTTCAGCCATCACACATCTTAACATTCGAGATCTTCAGCCATCACACATCTTAACATTCTATCTCTTCAGGCATCACACATCTTAACATTCTAGATCTTCAGCCATCACACATCTTAACATTCTATCTCTTCAGGCATCACACATCTTAACATTCTAGATCTTCAGCCATCACACATCTTAACATTCTATCTCTTCAGGCATCACACATCTTAACATTCTATCTCTTCAGCCATCACACATCTTAACATTCTAGATCTTCAGCCATCACACATCTTAACATTCTAGATCTTCAGCCATCACACATCTTAACATTCTAGATCTTCAGGCATCACACATCTTAACATTCTAGATCTTCAGCCATCACACATCTTAACATTCTATCTCTTCAGGCATCACACATCTTAACATTCTATCTCTTCAGCCATCACACATCTTAACATTCTAGATCTTCAGCCATCACACATCTTAACATTCTAGATCTTCAGCCATCACACATCTTAACATTCTAGATCTTCAGCCATCACACATCTTAACATTGTAGATCTTCAGCCATCTCACATCTTAACATTCTAGATCTTCAGCCATCCTGGTTGTCTTAGTAGAATAGAAAAGAAGAGATATGTGCTGCAGCACCAAACCTTTTCACAGTACGTATGCTTTTTTCTGTCTGCTACGTTGGTCTCGCTTACTCAACTTCTAAGACACAACTGCAATCTTATTTTCTGAAATGATTTGATATTTCAACCGTGTTAGATGGTTTGTCTTGAACTATTGAACGGACCATGTTGTAAAGAACGCTTTTATACATGTTTGGAGACAACAGAGGGACATTTCTGGATAATTTTAGGTCTACCTCTATTTCATACATCATTTAACAACAGCCATTACATATTGATTGTGTCAAGATGGTAGTAGCAGCAGGTTGCCAACCCCCAAGGCTCGTATTTGCCCAGGAAAGGGCCTCTGGCTCAGAGCATTAAGGACTGTCACCCCAGGGAGGAGTGGAGAAATGGGCTCACTTGGGGCAGACAGTGAGAGATGAATGAGCGTCAACTGGAACATTTAAACTGGACACCTAGTGAGTCATAATGTAGCGGTGAACAATAACATCCAGGTCATGATAAACAGATGAGAAGGATAGCATGATATTTACATTCACAATTATGCAATTAAATCCAATATAAGAGGAATAAAGAGTGATTATTGTGTACTCAGGACTACAATGGAGTACTCATATCTTTTTTTGTATACAATATATCCAGGGAGCACAGAAGCAGTTGAAAAGGTCTGATCAAATACATAAATTCACTCTAATCAGGTTTAATTAAAATATACCTTTGGATACACCTATCCAGATAATATGCCCAACCCTCCTCCCCTGATTGGTTGTTTTGGGTTGTCACCTCTCTTTGAAGATCATGTGAGTTTAAGTCTATCAGTAGTCTCATCCCAAACACAGGGATTAGCTAAAGCTTGCTAACAACAACACCCTCCACCTGCCCTCTACTACTCATGCAGATACCCCTGTCTGTCTCAACCCACACCACCTCAAGGTCAGGGAGGGGAATGATCCCCAGGTTGCAAGCCTCCCCTAAGGACTCATCAGGACCCATCAGACAGACTCTAACCCCTCACACCTTGTCAGTCTGTCATCACCAGGATGGTTCCTGAAGACCTGAGGTTAGCTGGCAGCTTGGCTGGATGATTAGGAGGGTTAATGACTTGTTGGTAAAATAGAGGCTTATTTTCTGTCTAATTGGTGTTGTCACCAGGTCTAAGTATCACAAACTCCTTCTTAGCACCTAGTTGTCTTGACAGCATGCGATACTTAGCCAACACGTTGACAGTATGAATAAATCATTATGGAGTCGTTAAGATAAGAACTAATACATACAGTATGTCCCAATCAAATGATGAATAACAGTACTAGTACTCGCACATTAAACTATTCCAGATTTACAGTATACTATGCTCTTATTACGGAGTCGAGAAGTGCTCTAATGAAGACTACAGTCAGAAGAGCGGCTCCTATCAAGACATTAGTCTGATTAAAAAGTGCTGGTATTCAACAGAGTAGCATTTTACATTTTTTATTTAATTTATTTAACCTTTATTTAACTAGGCAAGTCAGTTAAGAACAAATTATTATTTACAATGACAGCCTAGGAACAGTCTTATCAAGACATTAGTCTGATTTAAAAAGTGCCGGTCTTCATCAGAATAGTATTGATCTCATTGTAAATTCCTTAACATTGTTCTCAACTTAAAGCCCATTTTATGTGCTTTGTCTGATTAAACCAAATTTCACTGCCAGCTTTACGAAGGGGTGAAATCCTTTTGTCTTCCCACTGTATCAGTTCTTCAACCACACAGTGTGAGGGTGAGAGAGAGAGAGGAATTTGTCAACAGAAGCCTAAAGTTAGTTCCCTCTGGCCTCTGAGTGAAAAGGTAAGATATCTAGCTTTCTGTCACATGAGCATTATGCCACAGACTCTGCTCTGAGCTACTGTTATTGACTGTGTTCCTCCAAGCACTCTGACTAGCTGTTCTTAGACCTCTCACTGTTTACGGCAGGGGATATAGGTCAATGACTGTTTTATACTAGTTGAGGTGGAGATAAAGACTAGCAGTTAAGTTGATGGAGGGCACTGTTACACTGAGTTATAATGCCATAATATTGGTTATAACATGAACTCTCCATAAGGATGTTATAATGCCATAACATTGGTTATAACATGAACTTTCCATAAGGATGTTATAATGCCATAACATTGGTTATAACATGAACTCTTCATAAGGATGTCATAATGCCATAACATTGGTTATAACATGAACTCTCCATAAGGATGTTATAATGCCATAACATTGGTTATAACATGAACTCTTCATAAGGCCGCTTTGTGAAATGAGCAGACAGGATAACTGAGCTCACTGACTAGATATCAATAGGCTTTTATTTGACATGCTTGTGAAGTGTAATATTGATCAGTTGTATCTTCATAATGCAGAAACTGTATGGTCTAATAAAATAACTCTATTCCTCAGAAAATCATTTTTAAGAAGACAGCTACTCTATTTGGTCTTTTTGTGGGATACCATAAACACCTTCATTGCTTGTCCCTGTAGTTACACTGATGTCCTGGTCATTTGAGATGGAACACATACAGCTGTAGTGAAAGACACACTGTGAGTGCAGATGTTCACCATGCTAGATAAGGCATATGCCACCCATAACCTGAGGTAGAGAAAGGCCAACCTCATTTAGGGGGAGAATGTTCACTTTAGAACTGGGAGGAAACAATGACAAACAGGGTCCTAGCCCCAGGCCCTGACTGTTCCAACTGACTGTTCTCAGTATGGGAACATGTCTTGTCTTCATTTGAAACATAAGCTCCCAAACACACACCTACAGCCATATGCCCCTCCCATTAAACACACACATACAGCCATATGCCCCTCCCACTAAACACACACCTACAGCCATATGCCCCTTCCACTAAACACACACCTACAGCCATATGCCCCTTCCACTAAACACACACCTACAGCCATATGCCCCTCCCACTAAACACACACCTACAGCCATATGCCCCTCCCATTAAACACACATCTACAGCCATATGCCCCTCCCATTAAACACACACCTACAGCCATATGCCCCTTCCACTAAACACACACCTACAGCCATATGCCCCACCCACTAAACACACACCTACAGCCATATGCCCCTCCCACTAAACACACACCTACAGCCATATGCCCCACCCACTAAACACACACCTACAGCCATATGCCCCTTCCACTAAACACACACCTACAGCCATATGCCCCTTCCACTAAACACACATCAACAGCCATATGCCCCTCCCACTAAACACACACATACAGCCATATACCCCTCCCACTAAACACACACCTACAGCCATATGCCCCTTCCACTAAACACACACCTACAGCCATATGCCCCACCCACTAAACACACACCTACAGCCATATGCCCCTTCCACTAAACACACACCTACAGCCATATGCCCCTCCCGCTAAACACACACCTACAGCCATATGCCCCTTCCACTAAACACACACCTACAGCCATATGCCCCACCCACTAAACACACACCTACAGCCATATGCCCCTCCCACTAAACACACACCTACAGCCATATGCCCCTCCCACTAAACACACACCTACAGCCATATGCCCCTCCCACTAAACACACACATACAGCCATATGCCCCTCCCATTAAACACACACCTACAGCCATATGCCCCTCCCACTAAACACACATCTACAGCCATATGCCCCACCCACTAAACACACATCTACAGCCATATGCCCCTTCCACTAAACACACACCTACAGCCATATGCCCCTTCCACTAAACACACATCTAAAGCCATATGCCCCTCCCACTAAACACACACCTACAGCCATATGCCCCTTCCACTAAACACACACCTACAGCCATATGCCCCACCCACTAAACACACACCTACAGCCATATGCCCCTCCCACTAAACACACACCTACAGCCATATGCCCCTCCCACTAAACACACACCTACAGCCATATGCCCCTCCCACTAAACACACACATACAGCCATATGCCCCTCCCATTAAACACACACCTACAGCCATATGCCCCTCCCACTAAACACACACCTACAGCCATATGCCCCACCCACTAAACACACACCTACAGCCATATGCCCCTCCCACTAAACACACACCTACAGCCATATGCCCCTCCCACTAAACACACACATACAGCCATATGCCCCTCCCATTAAACACACACATACAGCCATATACCCCTCCCACTAAACACACACCTACAGCCATATGCCCCTTCCACTAAACACACACCTACAGCCATATGCCCCACCCACTAAACACACATCTACAGCCATATGCCCCTTCCACTAAACACACACCTACAGCCATATGCCCCTTCCACTAAACACACACCTACAGCCATATGCCCCACCCACTAAACACACATCTACAGCCATATGCCCCTTCCACTAAACACACACCTACAGCCATATGCCCCTTCCACTAAACACACATCAACAGCCATATGCCCCTCCCACTAAACACACACATACAGCCATATACCCCTCCCACTAAACACACACCTACAGCCATATGCCCCTTCCACTAAACACACACCTACAGCCATATGCCCCACCCACTAAACACACACCTACAGCCATATGCCCCTTCCACTAAACACACACCTACAGCCATATGCCCCTTCCACTAAACACACACCTACAGCCATATGCCCCTTCCACTAAACACACACCTACAGCCATATGCCCCTCCCACTAAACACACACCTACAGCCATATGCCCCTTCCACTAAACACACACCTACAGCCATATGCCCCTCCCACTAAACACACACATACAGCCATATGCCCCTTCCACTAAACACACACCTACAGCCATATGCCCCACCCACTAAACACACACCTACAGCCATATGCCCCTCCCACTAAACACACACCTACAGCCATATGCCCCTCCCACTAAACACACACCTACAGCCATATGCCCCTCCCACTAAACACACACATACAGCCATATGCCCCTCCCATTAAACACACACCTACAGCCATATGCCCCTCCCACTAAACACACATCTACAGCCATATGCCCCACCCACTAAACACACATCTACAGCCATATGCCCCTTCCACTAAACACACACCTACAGCCATATGCCCCTTCCACTAAACACACATCTACAGCCATATGCCCCTCCCACTAAACACACACCTACAGCCATATGCCCCTTCCACTAAACACACACCTACAGCCATATGCCCCACCCACTAAACACACACCTACAGCCATATGCCCCTCCCACTAAACACACACCTACAGCCATATGCCCCTCCCACTAAACACACACCTACAGCCATATGCCCCTCCCACTAAACACACACATACAGCCATATGCCCCTCCCATTAAACACACACCTACAGCCATATGCCCCTCCCACTAAACACACACATACAGCCATATGCCCCACCCACTAAACACACACCTACAGCCATATGCCCCTCCCACTAAACACACACCTACAGCCATATGCCCCTCCCACTAAACACACACATACAGCCATATGCCCCTCCCATTAAACACACACATACAGCCATATACCCCTCCCACTAAACACACACCTACAGCCATATGCCCCTTCCACTAAACACACACCTACAGCCATATGCCCCACCCACTAAACACACATCTACAGCCATATGCCCCTTCCACTAAACACACACCTACAGCCATATGCCCCTTCCACTAAACACACACCTACAGCCATATGCCCCACCCACTAAACACACATCTACAGCCATATGCCCCTTCCACTAAACACACACCTACAGCCATATGCCCCTTCCACTAAACACACACCTACAGCCATATGCCCCACCCACTAAACACACATCTACAGCCATATGTCCCTTCCACTAAACACACACCTACAGCCATATGCCCCACCCACTAAACACACACCTACAGCCATATGCCCCTTCCACTAAACACACACCTACAGCCATATGCCCCACCCACTAAACACACATCTACAGCCATATGCCCCTCCCACTAAACACACAATCACAGCACTCACACACGTGTTTGCATACAGACGAATACACACATAGCTGCGTTTTTAATACGCTTATTTTCTTTCTTTTTCACATGTCTTTTTACTTTTCGTTTAAAATAGCTGAGAAAATGAATTGCCTTTTCAGTCACAGAAATGTAGTACTGTCATATAATGTAGTACTGTCATATAATGTAGTACTGTCATGTAATGTAGTACTGTAATGTAATGTAGTACTGTAATGTAATGTATTACTGTCATATAATGTAGTACTGTCATGTAATGTAGTACTGTCATATAATGTAGTACTGTCATGTAATGTAGTACTGTCATGTAATGTAGTACTGTCATGTAATGTAGTACTGTCATATAATGTAGTACTGTCATGTAATGTAGTACTGTCATGTAATGTAGTACTGTAATGTAATGTAGTACTGTAATGTAATGTAGTACTGTCATGTAATGTAGTACTGTCATATAATGTAGTACTGTCATATAATGTAGTACTGTCATGTAATGTAGTACTGTCATGTAATGTAGTACTGTCATGTAATGTAGTACTGTCATGTAATGTAGTACTGTCATGTAATGTAGTACTGTCATGTAATGTAGTACTGTCATATAATGTAGTACTGTCATGTAATGTAGTACTGTCATGTAATGTAGTACTGTCATGTAATGTAGTACTGTCATATAATGTAGTACTGTCATGTAATGTAGTACTGTCATGTAATGTAGTACTGTCATGTAATGTAGTACTGTAATGTAATGTAGTACTGTCATGTAATGTAGTACTGTCATGTAATGTAGTACTGTCATGTAATGTATTACTGTCATGTAATGTAGTACTGTCATATAATGTAGTACTGTCATGTAATGTAGTACTGTCATATAATGTAGTACTGTCATGTAATGTAGTACTGTCATGTAATGTAGTACTGTAATGTAATGTAGTACTGTCATGTAATGTAGTACTGTCATATAATGTAGTACTGTCATGTAATGTAGTACTGTCATGTAATGTAGTACTGTCATGTAATGTATTACTGTCATGTAATGTAGTACTGTCATGTAATGTAGTACTGTCATGTAATGTAGTACTGTCATATAATGTAGTACTGTCATGTAATGTAGTACTGTCATGTAATGTAGTACTGTCATGTAATGTAGTACTGTCATGTAATGTAGTACTGTCATGTAATGTAGTACTGTCATGTAATGTATTACTGTCATATAATGTAGTACTGTCATGTAATGTAGTACTGTCATGTAATGTAGTACTGTCATATAATGTAGTACTGTAATGTAATGTAGTACTGTAATGTAATGTAGTACTGTCATGTAATGTAGTACTGTCATGTAATGTATTACTGTCATATAATGTAGTACTGTCATGTAATGTAGTACTGTCATGTAATGTATTACTGTCATATAATGTAGTACTGTCATGTAATGTAGTACTGTCATGTAATGTAGTACTGTCATGTAATGTAGTACTGTCATGTAATGTAGTACTGTCATATAATGTAGTACTGTCATGTAATGTATTACTGTCATATAATGTAGTACTGTCATGTAATGTAGTACTGTCATGTAATGTAGTACTGTCATATAATGTAGTACTGTAATGTAATGTAGTACTGTCATGTAATGTAGTACTGTCATGTAATGTAGTACTGTCATGTAATGTAGTACTGTCATATAATGTAGTACTGTCATGTAATGTAGTACTGTAATGTAATGTAGTACTGTCATGTAATGTAGTACTGTCATATAATGTAGTACTGTCATGTAATGTAGTACTGTAATGTAATGTATTACTGTCATATAATGTAGTACTGTCATGTAATGTAGTACTGTCATGTAATGTAGTACTGTCATGTAATGTAGTACTGTCATGTAATGTAGTACTGTCATATAATGTAGTACTGTCATGTAATGTAGTACTGTCATGTAATGTAGTACTGTAATGTAATGTAGTACTGTAATGTAATGTAGTACTGTAATGTAATGTAGTACTGTCATGTAATGTAGTACTGTAATGTAATGTAGTACTGTCATGTAATGTAGTACTGTCATGTAATGTAGTACTGTAATGTAATGTATTACTGTCATATAATGTAGTACTGTCATGTAATGTATTACTGTAATGTAATGTAGTACTGTCATGTAATGTAGTACTGTCATGTAATGTAGTACTGTCATGTAATGTAGTACTGTCATATAATGTAGTACTGTAATGTAATGTAGTACTGTCATGTAATGTAGTACTGTCATATAATGTAGTACTGTCATGTAATGTAGTACTGTCATGTAATGTAGTACTGTCATGTAATGTATTACTGTCATGTAATGTAGTACTGTCATATAATGTAGTACTGTAATGTAATGTAGTACTGTCATGTAATGTAGTACTGTCATATAATGTAGTACTGTCATGTAATGTAGTACTGTCATGTAATGTAGTACTGTAATGTAATGTAGTACTGTCATGTAATGTAGTACTGTCATATAATGTAGTACTGTCATGTAATGTAGTACTGTAATGTAATGTAGTACTGTCATGTAATGTAGTACTGTCATATAATGTAGTACTGTCATGTAATGTAGTACTGTCATGTAATGTAGTACTGTCATGTAATGTAGTACTGTCATGTAATGTAGTACTGTCATGTAATGTAGTACTGTCATGTAATGTAGTACTGTCATATAATGTAGTACTGTAATGTAATGTAGTACTGTCATGTAATGTAGTACTGTCATGTAATGTATTACTGTCATGTAATGTAGTACTGTCATGTAATGTAGTACTGTCATGTAATGTAGTACTGTCATGTAATGTAGTACTGTCATGTAATGTATTACTGTCATATAATGTAGTACTGTCATGTAATGTAGTACTGTCATGTAATGTAGTACTGTCATATAATGTAGTACTGTCATGTAATGTATTACTGTCATATAATGTAGTACTGTCATGTAATGTAGTACTGTCATGTAATGTATTACTGTCATGTAATGTAGTACTGTCATGTAATGTAGTACTGTCATGTAATGTAGTACTGTCATGTAATGTAGTACTGTCATGTAATGTATTACTGTCATATAATGTAGTACTGTCATGTAATGTAGTACTGTCATGTAATGTAGTACTGTCATATAATGTAGTACTGTCATATAATGTAGTACTGTAATGTAATGTAGTACTGTAATGTAATGTAGTACTGTAATGTAATGTAGTACTGTCATGTAATGTAGTACTGTCATGTAATGTAGTACTGTCATGTAATGTATTACTGTCATATAATGTAGTACTGTCATGTAATGTAGTACTGTCATGTAATGTAGTACTGTCATGTAATGTATTACTGTCATATAATGTAGTACTGTCATGTAATGTAGTACTGTAATGTAATGTAGTACTGTCATATAATGTAGTACTGTAATGTAATGTAGTACTGTCATATAATGTAGTACTGTAATGTAATGTAATACTGTCATGTAATGTAGTACTGTAATGTAATGTATTACTGTCATATAATGTAGTACTGTCATGTAATGTAGTACTGTAATGTAATGTAGTACTGTCATATAATGTAGTACTGTCATGTAATGTAGTACTGTCATATAATGTAGTACTGTAATGTAATGTAGTACTGTAATGTAATGTAGTACTGTAATGTAATGTAGTACTGTCATGTAATGTAGTACTGTAATGTAATGTAGTACTGTAATGTAATGTAGTACTGTCATGTAATGTAGTACTGTAATGTAATGTAGTACTGTCATATAATGTAGTACTGTAATGTAATGTAGTACTGTCATATAATGTAGTACTGTAATGTAATGTAGTACTGTAATGTAATGTAGTACTGTCATATAATGTAGTACTGTCATGTAATGTATTACTGTCATGTAATGTAGTACTGTCATGTAATGTAGTACTGTCATATAATGTAGTACTGTCATGTAATGTAGTACTGTCATGTAATGTAGTACTGTCATATAATGTAGTACTGTCATGTAATGTATTACTGTCATGTAATGTAGTACTGTCATGTAATGTAGTACTGTCATGTAATGTAGTACTGTCATATAATGTAGTACTGTAATGTAATGTAGTACTGTCATATAATGTAGTACTGTAATATAATGTAGTACTGTAATATAATGTAGTACTGTCATGTAATGTAGTACTGTAATATAATGTAGTACTGTCATGTAATGTAGTACTGTCATGTAATGTAGTACTGTCATATAATGTAGTACTGTCATGTAATGTATTACTGTCATGTAATGTAGTACTGTCATGTAATGTAGTACTGTCATGTAATGTAGTACTGTCATATAATTGTTACAAAATACGCTTCAAAGTAATTGAAATCAAATCAATGAAGATCTTGTTAATTTGTTATTGTGCTCAGGAATAATACAGAATTCAAATTGTTAGGGAACGGATGTCACACACACTTGAAGGTAAGTGGTTAGCATTGAAGGTAAGTGTGTGTCAGGCCAGGTAACAAGTGCTCTTGACCATGATAAGTGCTGCCTAATTAGTCTGGAGTGGCTGGAGAGAGACAGAGAGAGATAGTGTGTGTGAGAGAGAGAGAGAGAGAGAGACAGAGAGAGAGAGAGACAGAGAGAGAGAGCGAGAGAGTGTGTGTGTGTGTGTGTGTGTGAGAGAGAGAGAGAGAGAGACAGAGACAGAGACAGAGATAGTGTGTGAGAGAGAGAGAGAGAGAGAGAGAGAGAGAGAGAGAGAAAGAGAGAGCGAGACAGAGACAGAGATAGTGTGTGAGAGAGAGAGAGAGAGAGAGAGAGAAAGAGAGAGAGAGAGACAGAGAGAGAGAGACAGAGAGAGAGAGGGAGAGAGAGAGAGAGACAGGGAGATAGAGCGAGAGAGAGACAGAGAGAAGGAGAAGGAGTGGCAAGACGATAGAGGGGTGGAGGTACACCTACCTGAATGGATACGCACTGTCACCTATGCCTGCAGAGCGAGTGAACGACCCCACCCCACCCTGCCTCCACCTCCCTTAAACACGGCTTTTCTCTGCAGGCAAACGGGGGGCGACCAGGTGTCCACAGAGGCAGAACAGAGCCACAGGAAAGTGTCAATCAAGAGGTTAGCCATCCAGCTAGCTGCCCATATTCAGTTTTATTCCTCTCCAAAATAGAGGTCTGTCTAACCTAACCCCCTGCCCTTCCCTTCCCCACCCTGAGAAGAGAGGAGGTCCTCAGAGACCAAAGAGATAAACATCAGAGAAACCAGATCTCCATCCCAGTACTCAGGATAAACAGATGGGATGTTTCTTCTCAAATCACGAGAAGATAACCTCTTCCCCTCTCCTCCCATCTTTTACTGCCAGCGCTTGCACCTGTACCCACGCCTCAAGCGCCAGATTGTAGAAGATCATTATAGTTGCACTACGCCGATTCAATCTCTATATTTGTTTAATCATTTATTAATTCCACTGTGGATGCTAGAATTGATTATACACCAGGAAAAGAGGTGTTCTGAATATACAAACCTCATTCTTTGCTAGTGAACATACTGTATTTTATAATGCATTTGTAGAAATGTATTTACAAATGTAAAATGTATTGGCTTTCTTTCAAGTCAAAGTGAGAATAGGAGGGAAAAATAACACTGGTGGCCTGTGACTTGAGGTGGACTGTGGTCTGAGGTGGCGAGTGACCTGAGGTGGACTGTGACCTGAGGTGGCCAGTTACGTGAGGTGGCCTGAGATCCGAGGTGGCCAGTGACCTGAGGCGGCCTGTGACCTGAGGTGGACTGTGGTCTGAGGTGGACTGTGGTCTGAGGTGGCGAGTGACCTAAGGTGGCATGTTGCCTGAGGTGGCCAGTGACCTGAGGTGGCCTGTGGTCTGAGGTGAACTGTGACCTGAGGTGAACTGTGACCTGAGGTGGACTGTGACCTGAGGTAGCGGTATATAGTTCCTGAAGCCCTAGGAAGATCCATCTATTTCTATTGTGTGTTTTACTGTCTGGGCTGGGGCCATTACTGAGGTCAGGCTGTGAAGTTTTTATGAGAACTTAATCAGGACTGAGGAAGGCAGGCCCCCCTCCTTGTCTTCAACAATTACCATGAAATTCTAAATGTCCACACGGCCCACAGAAACCCCACGTTTCACAAGTGTCAAGCAGAGGGCGAGGACTCTGGCTGTGTGTGCCCCCACCCCTCTCCTTCCCCCTTACATTTCTCTCCTACCAACTAGGACACCACTACAGCGTAGGGATATTTAGGGTGCTGCGTTCAGTGGGGCTGAGCTGAACTAGGACACCACTACAGCATAGGGATATTTAGGGTGCTGCGTTCAGTGGGGCTGAGCTGAACTAGGACACCACTACAGCATAGGGATATTTAGGGTGCTGCGTTCAGTTGGGCTGCAGCTGAACTAGGACACCACTACAGCGTAGGGATATTTAGGGTGCTGCGTTCAGTGGGGCTGCAGCTGAACTAGGACACCACTACAGCGTAGGGATATTTAGGGTGCTGTGTTCAGTGGGGCTGCAGCTGAACTAGGACACCACTACAGCGTAGGGATATTTAGGGTGCTGCGTTCAGTGGGGCTGCAGCTGAACTAGGACACCACTACAGCGTAGGGATATTTAGGGTGCTGCGTTCAGTGGGGCTGCAGCTGAACTAGGACACCACTACAGCGTAGGGATATTTAGGGTGCTGCGTTCAGTGGGGCTGCAGCTGAACTAGGACACCACTACAGCGTAGGGATATTTAGGGTGCTGCGTTCAGTGGGGCTGAGCTGAACTAGGACACCACTACAGCGTAGGGATATTTAGGGTGCTGCGTTCAGTGGGGCTGAGCTGAACTAGGACACCACTACAGCGTAGGGATATTTAGGGTGCTGCGTTCAGTGGGGCTGCAGCTGAACCCCTGACCTCTGTAGTTTGAAGAGAAGAGGCAATTTCCAGGGCAATAAACAGTACCATGGCAACAGCTACTGCAATAGCCACCTTTCTAGAATGCTACTTTTATGTCTCCTGTGTTGTGCATTGACGTTGACTATCCATCCATAATCAGTGGGCTATTTAAATGTATTTAGTCTTTAGATGTAGCGTTTGTCAATATCCTGTTCGTAAAATAACAAGTTAAGTGAAAAAGAGAGTTCATCTACAGCTCATGTTGACTTTCTGGAATTATTTGAGAGAAAATTTAAATAAAAAAAAAAAACGAAATAAAAAAAAGTATATCATATTTTCGTACGCTTCGAAGAGTACAATTTTTAAAGGTGCAATGTTGCATAAAAATAATTTCAGCAGCATTGCAGTACAATAAACGTTTCCTATTTTTTGTAACAGTTGTCACTTTCTACAGTCGCTGGCTCCCTGTTGCTGGTTGAATGAGGAGGCCCGTTTTCCAGCTCATACAATACAGCTGAATCCTCCATTCATTTGGATCTCTCTTTTAGTTTGTTTTTTTTGAAAAGTTTAAATTCACCATGAAGACAAGTATAAATCAGACATGTAAGTTGGGTCTACTGCACGGTGGGGCCAAACAATGCTGCTGGATGAAGAGGAAAAGAAGGCTAACGCCATAATGTAAAATAGTTAAAAGCTTATTAGAGCCATTGAAGGGCGGCCTGATTTCCACTTTGTTTCGGAACACCCTGAGCTCGGCCTTTCAAGTGATTGTGAAGGGGGCAATTCAAATCTCTTTGGGCCCATATGAATGAAGGCCTCTTAAAGCTCTTTTATAAGCCAGCAAATTCCCCACAGGCGTATGCCCTTTAGGTCCATTACTGATTTACCCAGAGCATTCATCTCAGGCCTTCTGCTTCTCACAGACCCATTGTTCTCCCCTCGCCACCCCAGCACCTGACAACTCTAGAACCAGGCTTCTCAACTGCTACTTAAAACGTACAGGCCCAAAATAATTGTACAATTTTGCTATATATATTTTTTCACCTTCTCTCTTATCTTTATTTTATTTTTTTGCATGAAAAAACTGAATACAAAAAAATAAATGGATCAATTTTCTTCCTCCTCACCAATGGGGTAGACAGAGATAACATAGTGGTCGGTAATGTTAACACTGAGGTCTGAATGAGACGGAGGCGGATCCGGCCCTCTTCTCTCTCTCTCTCTCTCTCTCTCTCTCCCTCTCTCTCTCTCTCTCTCTGGGCAGAAAAGAAGTCTTGATCTTTTTTCTTTCTTGTCCTTGGGATAAAGGAGTGAAAAACTTCCAAGTGGGCCCATTCGGTCTGTACTTAGATTAATTAGGGTTTCTTCTAGAGTCTATTCAGACCATCTCTCAAACACGGCTCCAAGTTACATTATGGAAAGTTTTTCACAGTCATTTGCATTTGTTTGTGTGTCCCGGGTGAATGTTGAGGAGCACTTGGAGAGAGACAGAAAGAAATTATAACAAAGAGAGAGAAAAAAATATGCTGTTAATAGCTTTTTCACTGTTTCTATACTGTTGTATTTGCCCATTCATGTTAACAACACTCCCCCCCCCAAAAAAATAAGTGCTTTTGAGAAAATAAAGAAATGATGTAAAAGGAGAAGTATAAACTAGATCTGTGAATGGTTGGTTGAAATATCTAACACTCAAAGAAATGTGAGAATACGTTTCCGAATGTGTGTGTGTGTGTGTGTGTGTGTGTGTGTGTGAACTCATGCACTATAATCACATTGAACAACTAATGTTGCTAATAACGCACCTATATCGCATCCAAAAAAGCTTCTGAAAAATAATTTACACAAAAAACACGTTTGGAGATTTGTCATTCAATGGCATTCTATTGTCAATACAATAGTATTTATTTAGCCTCATTTTGATCTGCTAGAGGAGGGGGAATGCTCAACTATTTCACTGTGGTGTAATTCATTCAAACACCTGTGACGAAGCAGGGAAGGTATATATTTTTTTTTTGTTGCTTAATCTTGAAATACAGCTACTAAAGATAATGTCATATTGCTAATCTTTGATCATACACTGACAACAAATAAACTATCGACCCACATGTTGGTCTTGGAGGCAGCGCAATTAATGAACTTGAATCATCGTGGAGTCCCATTCTCCATCTGAGTACATCTCGTGTCAATAGCTGAGACCGCCACCGGGCACGTGAGACAACAACGGATCAGTCACTCGTCCGAGACGAGTGAGGGATCCCGTGCAGCGTTGCAGGCCGAGACGAGTGAGGGGTCCCGCGCAGCGTTGCAGGCCGAGACGAGTGAGGGGTCCCGTGCAGCGTTGCAGGCCGAGACGAGTGAGGGGTCCCGTGCAGCGTTGCAGGCCGAGACGAGTGAGGGGTCCCGTGCAGCGTTGCAGGCCGAGACGAGTGAGGGGTCCCGTGCAGTGCTACAGGCCGAGACGAGTGAGGGATCCCGTGCAATGCTGCAGGCCGAGACGAGTGAGGGATCCCGTGCAGTGCTGCAGGCCGAGACGAGTGAGGGATCCCGTGCAGCGTTGCAGGCCGAGACGAGTGAGGGATCCCGTGCAGTGCTGCAGGCCGAGACGAGTGAGGGGTCCCGTGCAGCGTTGCAGGCCGAGACGAGTGAGGGGTCCCATGCAGCGTTGCAGGCCGAGACGAGTGAGGGATCCCGTGCAGTGCTGCAGGCTGAAAAGAGTGAGGGATCCCGTGCAGTGCTGCAGGCCGAGAGGAGTGAGGGATCCCGTGCAGTGCTGCAGGCCGAGAAGAGTGAGGGATCCCGTGCAGCGCTGCAGGCCGAGACAAGTGAGGGATCCCGTGCAGTGCTGCAGGCCGAGAAGAGTGAGGGATCCCGTGCAGTGCTGCAGGCCGAGACGAGTGAGGGACCCCGTGCAGTGCTGCAGGCCAAGACGAGTGAGGGATCCCGTGCAGCGTTGCAGGCCGAGACGAGTGACAACAGTGGTGTTGGGGTGAGACCCACACTTCCACTGTCTCTATATTAAATTATACAGTCAGCACTGTGCACATTTGGTGACATTTTGATTGAGTCCTAATCTTCAAAGATATTTCGGAATCTATAGCCATCAGTCTTGGCTGTAATACTCCTCACACCTGCCAAAGATGTTTTAAACTGACCAATTCTTCCAACTTTATTTGTCATGATCTCTTTACTGAACATAGTGGATTGGGCTTGGTGAATTTGTGGATTTGTACAGTTATTTGCATTGGCACATCTTGGATAATGTGTAGCACCTGCTTCTCACATTGTTAGCAGAAGGCAGACAGATAGACAGACATGATCCACAGGCCATCTCATTAACCTCTATAGTATGCAATAGGATTTCAACAATGAGAGAGAGAGAGAGAGAGAGAGATAGAGAGAGGGATTTTCTGATCTTTTGGTGAGAAACAGTGTTTTTAATTAGAAGTTTTCATTGAAATGGTTTGAAGTGTTTGTTGTGGAGTACAAAGCTTGATCGGTATAAAATTATCTTTGTTACGACAGTACTACTGCTCCAAGAACGGTTTCTTTACCTCAAGGATACATAGCACAAAGAGGCAAAGGGGTGAATGGAAACAGTGTATTACAGACTTGCAAAACAAGGAGGTCGTCTGTGGACATCAAATCTTCCTGGTTCCTCCAGCCCTCTCATGCGTCCAACAACATCTTCCCTGGTTCACCTTTGTACCTCGCCCTCACCCTCGACAGCTCCTTGGGGAATGGCGCTCATGTGCGTTTGAACTCTGCTTCCCTCCCTCCACAATACAGCCCACCCGAGGCCCCTCTCCATTTCCTTGCAAAGCTATGAGCACGTCCACACAGGGGTCACAAGGGGCATCCCAAAGTGGATAACAAAGCTTTGAAAAGCTTCGCCACTTGAAGATCGCCTGACGGAACCCCCTGGCCCAGTCCCCCTCCTCCTCCCCTTCCTCCCTCACAGAGAGGCTCAAAGTGTTGCCTGTCAGATTGGCCCACCCTCACTCACATCAGGTCCTGTAGCCTGGAGCTGTTTCTGTCCATGTCCAACTACCAACACAAAGAGAGCCCCTCACTGCAGAATGCTCCTAAGGCTGCACTCCGCAAGCTCCTCAATACCTAGCCCTCATAACAATAGACATGGCAATGGGTGGCTATAGTCCAAACAGTAATTGTGGATAGTGTGTCGGTCATGAAAAGTACAGTCTTCAGATTTGGTCCCTAATTCTTGGTGGTATAAGAAAATACCCCCCCCCCCCCCCCCCCCTATCCACCCCTCCCCTCCAGGGTCAGAGAGCGTCTCAACAACTGGCAGTAGTCACGGTTCTGTGACCTCTACTGCTGTGGTGTATCAGCTTACTCTCAGAGATTTAGCCCAAGCTTGACGACTGCAATAAACTTTTCCATTTTAGTTTAATCTTTGTGCTATCTTAAATTCTATATCTTTATTTATACCATTTTGATTGGCTCACGTTCTTCCAATTGCACAGTAATCTCATTTTGAGCATCGTGAACATTTCTAGATTTTAATTTTCAAATAATTTGTGTCATTGTGAGAAGAAAAAAAAAATTGGGCAACCTACAACTGATACCAGTTCAACGATCTTGTTTATCTTCCATGATCTGCATCTTTTTGATACAAATGAATTCAGATCAATTCTATTTGTTTTTCCTAAAATGTCCCAGCTGATGACAAGTAGCCACGCAGACCCACCTGCAATCCAGGAGAGAACAGGCACCACTTCCCCTAATGTCACCCACTCCGTTCCCTCTTCCCTGTACTCCTATCCTAATGTCACTCACTCCGTTCCCTCATCCCCTGTACTCCTATCCTAATGTCACCCACTCCGTTCCCTCATCCCCTGTACTCCTATCCTAATGTCACCCACTCCGTTCCCTCATCCCCTGTACTCCTATCCTAATGTCACCCACTCCGTTCCCTCATCCCCTGTACTCCTATCCTAATGTCACTCACTCCGTTCCCTCATCCCCTGTACTCCTATCCTAATGTCACCCACTCCGTTCCCTCATCCCCTGTACTCCTATCCTAATGTCACCCACTCCGTTCCCTCATCCCCTGTACTCCTATCCTAATGTCACCCACTCCGTTCCATCATCCCCTGTACTCCTATCCTAATGTCACCCACTCCGTTCCCTCATCCCCTGTACTCCTATCCTAATGTCACCCACTCCGTTCCCTCATCCCCTGTACTCCTATCCTAATGTCACCCACTCCGTTCCCTCATCCCCTGTACTCCTATCCTAATGTCACCCACTCCGTTCCCTCATCCCCTGTACTCCTATCCTAATGTCACCCACTCCGTTCCCTCATCCCCTGTACTCCTATCCTAATGTCACCCACTCCGTTCCCTCATCCCCTGTACTCCTATCCTAATGTCACCCACTCCGTTCCCACTTCCCCCCCACCTTGGGGACTTGGAATGGGGACTTAGTATTATTACCTGTAGCGGTAACTTCTAAACCCAACTCATCTGCTCCCTCCGTCCATCTTTGGGTTTGGGGCCCCCCACTGTGCACACAGGACAGAACAAGGGTGGCTCTGAGATGGGATGGGTATGGGATGTGGGGGGCTGCAGAAGTGTGCCGCCTGGCAGCCAAAAGCCTCCCTGAAAGAGCCAAGCAGGAGATCAATGCAAGCCCCCTGAAAATCCTGTTAGCTCTCAAAAGGCACTTGTTGCCTTGGCTTAGACCTCTGGCTCTGACTAGCCTGGCCGGCCTGGCCTGGGCTACTCTTTGTGCACCTTGTCCTTTTCATAGATTTTATCACATTAGTTCCAGGGTGAGCTGGAAATCGGCAATAATTACGAGTTCTGTGATGCTGTCAAGACGGAGGGGGACGGGGGCAAAGGGGCACGCTGCAGGGTGGGGTCGGTAGGGGGTGGGGGTGCTGCAGGGTGGGGTGGGTAGGGGGTGGGGGTGCTGCAGGGTGGGGTGGGTAGGGGGTGGGGGTGCTGCAGGGTGGGGTGGGTAGGGGGTGATGGTGCTGCAGGGTGGGGTGGGTAGGGGGTGGGGGTGCTGCAGGGTGGGGTGGGTAGGGGGTGGGGGTGCTGCAGGGTGGGGTCGGTAGGGGGTGGGGGTGCTGCAGGGTGGGGTGGGTAGGGGGTGGGGGTGCTGCAGGGTGGGGTGGGTAGGGGTGCTGCAGGGTGGGGTGGGTAGGGGGTGGGGGTGCTGCAGGATGGGGTGGGTAGGGGGTGGGGGTGCTGCAGGGTGGGATGGGGGTGCTGCAGGGTGGGGTGGGGGTGCTGCAAGGGGGGTGGGGGTGCTGCAGGGTGGGGTGGGTAGGGGGTGCTGCAGGGTGGGGTGGGTAGGGGTGGCGGTGCTGCAGGGTGGGGTGGGTAGGGGGTGTTGCAGGGTGGGGTGGGTAGGGGTGGCGGTGCTGCAGGGTGGGGTGGGTGGGGGTGCTGCAGGGTGGGGTGGGTAGGGGTGGCGGTGCTGCAGGGTGGGGTGGGTGGGGGTGCTGCAGGGTGGGGTGGGTAGGGGGTGGGGGTGCTGCAGGGTGGGGTGGGTAGGGGGTGGGGGTGCTGCAGGGTGGTGGGGTCGGTAGGGGGTGGGGGTGCTGCAGGGTGGGGTGGGTAGGGGGTGGGGGTGCTGCAGGGTGGGGTGGGGTGCTGCAGGGTGGGGTGGGTAGGGGGTGGGGGTGCTGCAGGGTGGGATGGGGGTGCTGCAGGGTGGGGTGGGGGTGCTGCAAGGGGGGTGGGGGTGCTGCAGGGTGGGGTGGGTAGGGGGTGCTGCAGGGTGGGGTGGGTAGGGGTGGCGGTGCTGCAGGGTGGGGTGGGTGGGGGTGCTGCAGGGTGGGGTGGGTAGGGGGTGTTGCAGGGTGGGGTGGGTAGGGGTGGCTGGGGTATCTGTTCAATAGGGGAGACTTTTTGTTAGTTCTTGATGCTTCAAAAAATATATATATTGAGGCAGAGCATGAAAGTTAATCTGGAAGATTCCTTTGGTGGGATTCAATACATCTGGAGAAAGACGGACGGACGGACGGACGGACGGACGGACAGACAGACAGAAACAGCAAGATGAAAAAAATGAAACAAAACATTGAACATGCTACCTAATGATAATCACAATGTAACCGTAGAAAACATTTTAAAGGTACTCCCATCCATGACAAGAATCCTTGAAAACATTAGTAATTTTCTGTTATATGCATATTAAAGAGCCTGGGGGAAACAAGGACCAGGAGAGCATTACATCGTTGTAGGCTGTGTGTCACGCTTCAGCTGTCACAAACTGACATTCCAACTCTCCAGAGTATGCCAGATAAATGATCAACTAGTCCTGTTGACCAATCACTGCTCTCCCTTTCTTATGCGTGGATGCATGGGCAGCAGCGGCCCACTCCAACACTTGACGTAATGCTTCTCTGGCAGATCCTCAAATCCTCCCGCTTCCTGTTTCTCATTATCAGAGGACCAGAGGAGATCATTGATCACTGACTCCAGTGGGGTTTTGGTCTGACGTTGATCCAGCAGCAGTAGCAGTAGTGGTGGGTTGGTTTAAGTAGGGCCACTGGGCCACTGGGCATCCATCATGGCTCCTGAGGACCTGTCAGTGGGATGAGGTAGCAGATAGGCTGTCGCTATCAGCCTGACAATAGAATGATTACCAAACGGACTAATATCCCCAGCCAGGCCAGGCAGGACTCTCCTCTTTCACAGTGAAATACAGTAGGAGGGAGCAGAGGGGTGAGGAGGATGTCAATACGGCAGGGGGAAATGACCTGGAAGAGGAAGGGTCATCTTTCTATGCCATCCAGATTCCAGACGCATATTCTTAAAGATGTACCTAAATGGTGGCTTTATTACTGAATAAGTAGAGAGTTCAAAAGATACACTGAAATCATGAAACAGAATAACTCAAGAAGGCTGAGGTAATACAGTTAATTGAATCCATGCTGGAAAGAATACCAAAGGGTTACATTACTGATAAAGGTTTGGTTTGTTGACATAGTTCTTGTCAGAACTCAATGGAACATGTTGATGCATTGTAAATGAACTGTATACAATAGCTAGCACAACTAGTGGGATGACAAAGACCAGAAATGTTGTATGGACAATTTGTTTTTGTTAACCTTTATTTAACATGGCAAGACAGTTAAGAACAAATTCTTATTTACAGTGACTGCCTACCCTTTGGCCGACGCTGGGCCAATTGTGCGCCGCCCTATTGGACTCCCCAATCACGGCCGGATGTGATGCAACCTGGAGTCAAACCAGGGACTCTTGCACTGAGATGCAGTGCCTTAGACCACTGGGCCACTCAGGATCCCAAACTAAAAGGAGAAGGGTCCATTCTAGTGTCCGTTATAATGACTGTCATAAAACAACACTTTCAGGGCTCTAAAGTGCGACATTTTGGTTGCATATGCTCCTAGATATTTTGCTGTGCGACCTGAACATGTATTTTGGCAGCACCAGTTGCAATCAGGAAAAAATAAATACCCAAATGCTAATTGTTGTAATAATAGGCTTTGCTGTGCAGTTGTTTCCAAGTGCCCTGGAGAAGAAAAAAAAACCAAGGCAGATTTGTTCAATCCAAAGCCTACATATAAAGAAAATTAAATAATGAATTAGGGATTTGTATTTCGTGCATCTTTCTGAAGATGTAATAGCATGGGAACGCCTGTCTGCTACTTTGTGTCGCCAGTTAGTGACGCCAAAAGAGTTATTTCTCAAGGCTTTCCCATAAAACCTTCCAAATGAAATAATAACTGCAAAGTAGGCTTAGCGGGAAGAATGACATGATATCACGATGATTTGTATTAATTGGGTGGTGTTTGTTTTTGCAAACTCTGCTATTGAGCATGCAGTACAGAAACACTCTGTTGTGGTGTCCATTTTAATTAAAGGGCAACTTTACCCTCCAAAATACATTTTGTATTTTCTTCCCCAGACCTCAAAAGTGGTTTCTTCATGTGGTTTAAGCATTGTTGTGGACTTAAAACATCCAATCTGGTTGTTTTTCTAATAAAACAAGCATTATTTTGAGAGTAGAAACCTGGGTGGGGGTATTATTATTAAATGTATTGGCTGGTAAGAATTCTGAGTGTCTGGTAGATCTACCTGCCTGTTAGCTAGCTAGCTAATGAGGTAACATGACTGGCTGGTTGACCAAAACGTTTGTTTTTAGGCCCTTATTCATAATTTATGTTGTGGGTCGTTCCAAAACAAACCACTCGCAGACATTTGCTTACACCTTGTTCAGTCATGTTAACCTGGTATCTTTACCAGTATATCTAAACCTCAGGCATGTTACCTCATTAGCTAGCTAGCTAACAACATGGTAACTTTACCAGTATATCTAAACCTCAGTTATGTTACCTCATTAGCTAGCTAGCTAACAACATGGTAACTTTACCAGTATATCTAAACCTCAGTTATGTTACCTCATTAGCTAGCTAGCTAACAACATGGTAACTTTACCAGTATATCTAAACCTCAGTTATGTTACCTCATTAGCTAGCTAGCTAACAACATGGTAACTTTACCAGTATATCTAAACCTCAGTCATGTTACCTCATTAGCTAGCTAGCTAACAACATGGTAACTTTACCAGTATATCTAAACCTCAGTCATGTTACCTCATTAGCTAGCTATGTTAGCTAACAACATGGTAACTTTACCAGTATATCTAAACAGCTGGCAGCACAGAAATAAAGTAAAAAGGATAGCTTCTTCACTCAAACACTTGGCGCTCTTAAAGAGACAGAGTAGAATTTTCTATGTAATAGATCTCTATAGGTAGTGGTTTTACACAATACAGAAACATAATATTCCACAAATTAATTTGTAATTTCAATGACAGGTGTTTGTATCAACATTTTAGATTTTTACAATAAACAATTGTCTTTACAGGGTTAAATAATAGTTTCTAGAACACAACATGTGCTTCAAAAGTAGCTAGAAAGTGTTCATACAGTGCCTTGCGAAAGTATTCGGCCCCCTTGAACTTTGCGACCTTTTGCCACATTTCAGGCTTCAAACATAAAGATATAAAACTGTATTTTTTTGTGAAGAATCAACAACAAGTGGGACACAATCATGAAGTGGAACGACATTTATTGGATATTTCAAACTTTTTTAACAAATCAAAAACTGAAAAATTGGGCGTGCAAAATTATTCAGCCCCCTTAAGTTAATACTTTGTAGAGCCACCTTTTGCTGCGATTACAGCTGTAAGTCGCTTGGGGTATGTCTCTATCAGTTTTGCACATCGAGAGACTGACATTTTTTCACATTCCTCCTTGCAAAACAGCTCGAGCTCAGTGAAATTGGATGGAGAGCATTTGTGAACAGCAGTTTTCAGTTCTTTCCACAGATTCTCGATTGGATTCAGGTCTGGACTTTGACTTGGCCATTCTAACACCTGGATATGTTTATTTTTGAACCATTCCATTGTAGATTTTGCTTTATGTTTTGGATCATTGTCTTGTTGGAAGACAAATCTCCGTCCCAGTCTCAGGTCTTTTGCAGACTCCATCAGGTTTTCTTCCAGAATGGTCCTGTATTTGGCTCCACCCATCTTCACATCAATTTTAACCATCTTCCCTGTCCCTGCTGAAGAAAAGCAGGCCCAAACCATGATGCTGCCACCACCATGTTTGACAGTGGGGATGGTGTGTTCAGCTGTGTTGCTTTTACGCCAAACATAACATTTTGCATTGTTGCCAAAAAGTTAAATTTTGGTTTCATCTGACCAGAGCACCTTCTTCCACATGTTTGGTGTGTCTCCCAGTTGGCTTGTGGCAAACTTTAAACAACACTTTTTATGGATATCTTTAAGAAATGTCTTTCTTCTTGCCACTCTTCCATAAAGGCCAGGTTTGTGCAATATCGGACTGATTGTTGTCCTATGGACAGAGTCTCCCACCTCAGCTGTAGATCTCTGCAGTTCATCCATGTGATCATGGGCCTCTTGGCTGCATCTCTGATCAGTCTTCTCCTTGTATGAGCTGAAAGTTTAGAGGGACGGCCAGGTCTTGGTAGATTTGCAGTGGTCTGATACTCCTTCCATTTCAATATTATCGCTTGCACAGTGCTCCTTGGGATGTTTAAAGCTTGGGAAATCTTTTTGTATCCAAATCCGGCTTTAAACTTCTTCACAACAGTATCTCGGACCTGCCTGGTGTGTTCCTTGTTCTTCATGATGCTCTCTGCGCTTTTAACGGACCTCTGAGACTATCACAGTGCAGGTGCATTTATACGGAGACTTGATTACACACAGGTGGATTGTATTTATCATCATTAGTCATTTAGGTCAACATTGGATCATTCAGAGATCCTCACTGACCTTCTGGAGAGAGTTTGCTGCACTGAAAGTAAAGGGGCTGAATAATTTTGCACGCCCAATTTTTCAGTTTTTGATTTGTTAAAAAAGTTTGAAATATCCAATAAATGTCGTTCCACTTCATGATTGTGTCCCAGTTGTTGTTGATTCTTCACAAAAAACTACAGTTTTATATCTTTATGTTTGAAGCCTGAAATGTGGCAAAAGGTCGCAAAGTTCAAGGGGGCCGAATACTTTCGCATTTTTCAGTTTGTGATTTGTTAAAAAAGTTTGAAATATCCAATAAATGTCGTTCCACTTCATGATTGTGTCCCAGTTGTTGTTGATTCTTCACAAAAAAATACAGTTTTACATCTTTATGTTTGAAGCCTGAAATGTGGCAAAAGGTCGCAAAGTTCAAGGGGGCCGAATACTTTCGCAAGGCACTGTATTTAGGGCCTTGGTTACAATGATTGTAAACCAACAGTGAAGCCAAGAAAAATAATATGGAGAACAACTAAATGTGCCCCATTTCTCTCCTAGAACAATTACAAATTCATATTTTGTGTCAGTAGAAACATGGAATAATTCTGGATTCTAAGGACACTAGTTACATTTTATAGCGGCTGTGAAAAGAGCTGTTGAACTCTTTAAATAGGACATCAGAGTTTTAGACATGAACTGTAAAAAGGTTGCATTATATGGATATTTTTTGATCAGCAACAATGATGAACTATAAATAATTATGTCAGTTATCTTGATAAGGCATGAGAGCTCATGAACTTACGAACAACACTTCATAGATTGAAGAAAACCAAAGATAAAGGCAGGTAGCTAGCCAACTATAGCAAGTGCTATGCTAACCATGTCTGCTAGCTGTAGGCTAAATTAGAAATTCTAGCTAGCAGACTACACAAAACTATACATATTTGAGGACATGTTCAAAATTACACTTCTTTTTGGTCTAAGATGTGTTTGTACTTTGGAGGCCATCGACTTGCTAGCAGGCTGTGAGCAGTAGCCTAGCTGTGAGAGGCAGCCACAGCAACCAATTATTTCCCCCCTAAATAAATATTCATGCTTACCCCACTCTATAGCCAAGAGGTGTCCACTGTTCACTAATTGGAATGTCAAAAAACAGAATAGAGGAGGGGCAATGTTTCCTGTGAGGCCAACAGCCATTCATTAAAGATGTCCTATTCCTCTTAGGTAACCTGACCCGAGTGCACTACTAGCCCAGAGTGCCTGGCCCCTTCTTAAGAGTTGGCCAGTGTGGTGCCACCTTCAAACCCATTCTATTGTCCCTAACTCAGAGGCAAAGATTATGTGGTCCGGGTTAAAAACAAGGGAGAAGACCCCACTCCAACCCACTCCTCCCCCTTAAAACCTCCCTTAAATGGTCCCTATACAGCGTGGTATGGTTTTACACATTAGGGAGCACTTGACTAACCCTTCAGGTTGCTACGGTCACCTGGTGTCTTTGCCACCCAGCAGGATGTGGCTTTTATCTTTTGTAGCCGAGAGGGGAACGGGGAAGAATGGGCGGTGTATCTACCATGCAGCTGGTATAGAAGGCCTGTCTGTTCCCAAACCTCCCTTCACTCCCAGATTCCCCACCAGCTTTACCCCAGTCACCCCATGTTCCCACCGACACCATACCAAAAAAAAAGCTTTTCGTCTTCCCGATGAGAATTATACGTGAGAGTACACACAAGTGAAAGTGTACATAGTTTTTATTGATGAGATACCATCTCCACTACTACCAACTCCACTACCACTACCACCACCTCCACTGCCACCTCCACCACCTCCACCTCCACCACCTCCACTACCACCTCCATCTCCACTGCCACCTCCACCTCCACCTCCACTACCACCTCCACCTCCACCTCCACTACCACCTCCACCATCTCCATTACCACCTCCACTGCCATCTCCACCTCCACTACCACCTCCACTACTACCACCTCCACTACCACCTCCACTACCACTACTACCACCTCCACTACTACCACCTCCACCACCTCCACCTCCACTACCACCTCCACTATCACTACCACCTCCACTATCACTACCACCTCCACCACCACTACCACCTCCACTACTACCACCTCCACTACCACCTCCACCACCTCCACCTCCACCACCTCCACCACCACCTCCACCACCACCACCTCCACCACCACTACCACCTCCACTACCACCTCCACCACTACCACCTCCACTACCACCTCCACCACCACCTCCACCACTACCACCTCCACTACCACTACCACCTCCACTACCACCTCCACCACTACCACCTCCACTAATACCACCTCCACTACCACTACCACCTCCACCACGACCTCCACCACCACCACCTCCACCACCACTACCACCTCCACTACCACCTCCACCTCCACTACCACCTCCACCTCCACTACCACCTCTACCACCACCTCCACCACCTCCACTACCATCTCCACTACCACTACCACCTATACTTCCACCACCTCTACTACTACCACCACCACCACCACCACCTCTACCACCAACAACAACAGAAACAACATCATGCAAGGTAGCTCTTCTTTCAGTCGGGATAACAACAACCTTTGGGAACTAGCCACATTGGCCAAATTCACCAGAACCATCAGTTTGACGGACGGGGTGTGGAACACTTTTTTTTATTGGATAAGTGGAGTGCCTTTGTGCCTGTGAGCTGTAAGATAGCCTGTTGGGTTCTTAATCACTCACTGTTCTGAGGCTCTGAGGTAACCAGTGTTCAGAGGCCGAGGATAAAGGAGCCGAAGGAGCATTGAATGAGCTGTTGCTGTAGGCGTCATTGTCCTGCCGCCGGGGACTTGGGGAAGCAAGGTAAACAAATGGACAACAAAAGGCGGTGCTTTACAGTGAAGCAGGCTCTGTTGGGGGGCTCCCTCTGAGAACAGGAGAAGAGAACGCGACCGACCGACCGACCGTGGTCGATCCCCCCCTTGGTTTGGTCCCCTCTGTGCCTATTAGCTATGCACCACCCTCACCTATACCCAGCCACCCACACTACTCCCCTGTTAGGCACGAGAGGCCAAGAGAGGCCACGAAGTGGTGGCGGTCCAAAGCACGTCACACTTACCCTTACACCACAGGCCCTTTGAAAGGACAACTTTTAAGAGATTATGATAATAGAGTAGCCTGAATTGAACCCGTTTTTTGGGGAGAATTGTTTCTTCCGAAGGCAGAATTGGTTTAGTGAAATTACATATCTGTGAAATGCAGGACCCCACTTGAAAATACTTTAAAATGCTGATAAGGAATGATGGACATTTTAGGCAATCTCGATTTGTAGCCTATTACGGTTCCTTAGAATTCAGAGAACAGATCACTTTGACAAATACTTTTGCATACCAATTGGTGTCCAGTCAACCATATATTTTATTCCGATTTTTACCTCACAATTAGAAATCGGCGCATCATTACTAACGAATGCAAAAAACAAAACAAAAATGTAATGTGGCAGTCATGTTGGGGACAATATAATCTTAAAAATGTACTCAGAGAGGGTTATGACTACAATAGAGAAGCACGGAGACAAACTTGTGAGCCAAGACATTTGTAAGACCTACAACACAGTGCCATCTGCTGCCTGCTTAATGCATCACTACTGCTGTGTTTAACCAGTTGTGTACTCTCATGATGTAAGAAGTGTTCCATTGTATGAACATGGTGACATTTAGATTCATCTGTGCAGGTAGACGATAGGCTATATAGGCTAAATGAGATTTTAGATATCTAGGGAGATTTCTAAGCTAGTTAGTTTCTACTTAACCACTCAAGCAAGTCATTGAGAAGTTTAAATGAGAATAGAAAGACAGTCACAAGGAGAGGAGAAAAGTGAAACATCGGTATGATGGCATAGGGTGCCATCTTTTAGATAATATAAAGCCTTCCCCAGACGGTGGTGGAAAATTCTCTTAAAAAAGGCTTTACATTTTTACAAAGCTATCTAATTGAGAACAAACTGTCATTGAATGAGAGGAGACCATGACCGTGGGCTGAAGTGGAACGCCATCCTCTTCTTCTTCTCCAATGCTACGCTCAGGGCAACAGACAGACAGACGGGGTAACAAGGCGGTGTAGGGGTGCAAGGTACGGCCCCAGTGGGGCCTAGTCTCTATGTGGTCCCTGGTCTCCTCCATCCCTTTGAGTGACAGGAGAGGCCCCATAGCTAACAGGCCCAGCAGACCCGGACAATACCCTTTCACTGGCCATCCCAGCAGATACAGGCCAAATGCATCCGACTGTTCAGTGTGAAGAAGGGAGAAGATACATTTGCAGAAACTGGGTTTGAGGTTTTCAACAGTCTATAGAATCAGTAGAAGTTGATCTCTGGTATGCAGACTGTTGGGTCCCAACATAGCATTAGATGGTGATTATCAGACTGGTGGGTCCCAACATAGCATTAGATGGTGATTATCAGACTTTTGGGTCCCAACATAGCATTAGATAGTGATTATCAGAATGTTGGGTCCCAACATAGCATTAGATGGTGATTATCAGACTTTTGGGTCCCAACATAGCATTAGATGGTGATTATCAGACTTTTGGGTCCCAACATAGCATTAGATGGTGATTATCAGACTGTTGGGTCCCAACATAGCATTAGATGGTGATTATCAGACTGTTGGGTCCCAACATAGCATTAGATGGTGATTATTGGATGTTACAACAAGACTGCCGTTTTGAATTCTTTGCCAATGCAGTCATGCAACGGTTAGTTCCCTTCAGAGCAGCAGAGGATTTGCTCAAGGTTGAAGCATTCATTCCAAATGGAACAAATGTGGAATGTGTTTATGCCATCAGCTCATTTGAACAGAAGACAGAATCAACACAACATCACAAAAGACAAACCAGATGTCACTGAAGGTTATTATTTGCAATTAAAAAAAGAAAAAAGTGTCCTATTTATCTTTTTTAAAACTAGTCTTTGTTGGACAGTCAAACCAGCAAGCGTAGATGATAAATTCCCACATCAACAAAGATGAACGCTCATTGTAAAGTGGACAATAACGGCTCGCGAGAGGAACACTGGATTCACTCATCTCATTGCACCACTTTGGGATGATAGACAAAGGCATAAAAACAGAGAGTGCCGTGAGTGATAGAATCAAAGCAGCTACTCCAAGTTAAGAGCAACTCATAGGATTCTGTCCCATCTCAATACACCATCAATCATTTCAGATCTGGAGTCAAAAAAAAAAACTGATGCAAATGTTGGTTGAACTCATCAATCACGATCCAGACTTTTTTGTGGGGCTATTTTTATGTGTAATTATGAACACTTTTTTGGGGGGGGGCATCAATCCACTCAGTCAGCTTCTATCTCAAGGCCATCAGACTGTTAAATAGCCATCACTTACCGGCTATCACCCGGTTACTCAACCCTGCACCTCAGAGGCTGCTGCTCTATATACATAGACATGGAATCACTGGCCACTTTAATAATGGATCTCTAGTCACTTTAATACTGTTTACATACTGCTTTACTCATCTCATATATATATACTGTATTCTATACTTCTGTATTTTAGTCAATGTCACTCCAACATTGCTCGTCCTAATATTTATATATTTCTTAATTCCATTCTTTTACTTTTAGATTTGTGTATTATTGTGAGTTGTTAGATACTACTGCACTGTTGGAGCTAAGAACACAAGCATTTTGCTACACCTGCAATAACATCTACTAAATATGTGTTTGTGACCAATGAAATTAGATCGAGTGTTTTACTTGAGAATGTCTATTTTTTTTTCAGATAGTGGTCGAAATAGGAAAACAATGGTTCAGATGCATTGGCACTTTGCATGAGTCACTATTTCTTCTTAAAATAATATAAATTGTTTAAAAAAAAGTTTGGTGTAGTTTACACCCGTGTTTGTGTTTATTTACTGCACAGGACCCAAACGCATTCGAAAAATGTTAACTGAAATTATGATTTTTCACTTCAATGTCTCGAATATGGCTTGGAACTAAATTATTCTAAATTCGAATTAATTTGGTTGGAGGTAATGATTCTCATTTATTGTGTAATGTATATCACCTGTGGTAAGCTGCAGGTGCCTATAGGTGAAAATAGCCATTCAACCAGTTTTGAAAAGAATAATAATGCCAATATATTTGACTGCCTCTGTATGCCATTGGAACATGACATGACTGCATGTTGTGAATGCTGTATATGGGCTTTATCTAGTCTGTAGTTTGTAGTTGTCTGTGTAGTTGTCATGGACACAAGCCGAAGACCACATGCAGGGGAGGTTCCACGGAATCCAAGTGTCACTTGTTTCAAGCAGTGGCGGTCAGTGACGTTTAAGATGAGGGAGGGCAACAAAAAAAAAATTAAATGAGCATGGCCTTATTTCTATTACAGCATATTGGATGACTGTCATTCATAGTCCATTCGCCCAGTTCAGTGTAACATGGATAGGTTTAGGCTACAACATGATACTAGAGTGTTCCCTATCCAAACCACGAGGTTGCTACTACCTAGTTTATGAAAGAAAGTTTACAACGTAGGTGCATAGCTCGAGAGAAAAATTCACTCTGGCTATCTACTCCGATTTCAGAGCACTCTCGTCTGAGTACCAGAGAGCAGAATAACTGATGAATTTATGAATGCTCAACACTCATTGAATATGACAGATGTCAGTAAACTTTGGTAAAAAAAAAACTTAATTAAATTGTTGTCAGCAGCACAATTACAGACACTAACGCTCTGGATAACATGACATCAGCCTAAGCGGCTCTGCTAGGGTGAGTACAATGGTCAGAGTGAGGTGTTCTCTCATTTGTTTCTGGATGTAGATAGACAATTTTAGCCAATTAGCTTGGGTGCTTGACTGCAGTTGTGAGGTCAGAACACTCGATCAACCTTACTGAACACTCCAAAAAGAGACACGCTCTGAATGTACAAAACGGACAGTCTGACAAGACTGAGCACATTATGGCCGCACTCTGGCACTCCAGAATTAATTTTGCGAACACACCCAAGGTGACAGACAGTGACACATTCAATACAGCCTTGCACACTCTTGCCTGCATCTAGCTGATTTAGGGTGAATTCATTGGTACAACAGTTGCAAACAAGTTTCTATTGGACAAACTCAGATATGTTTATCCCCGTTTAATTCCGTTTAAGAAACATTTTTCAACAGAATCTGCTGAATTAATACACCCCCGATCACTTTCATAGCAGCCACATACAGCTCATTATGTAATTCCTTCTCGCAACTATCTACGCGCTCTCCTCCTCTCACCTTTCCCCTTCGCTTGTGGACTTCAGTGCCCCTCACATCAGATGTCTGTGACCAGGCGAAAAAACCTTTCCAAGCCAAACCTTCATATCGCGACCACTAACTGCTACACACAGCCTACATTGTTGTCACGTCATAGACAATCACCATAGTTACTGGAACTAACGCCTTAGTAAACCTGCTACAATCATGCAGTACAGTCAGCAGCAAGCAGTTTAGCAATTACACCGGTGGGCCCGTTTACAATAAATGAAGAAAACCACCTTGACTTGGAAGAGTTCCAGTGTTAGATAGCCATAGCCAGCTAGCTAACATAGCATCCCTCTCTGTTGGATAGCCATAGCCAGCTAGCTAACATAGCATCCCTCTCTGTTGGATAGCCATAGCCAGCTAGCTAACATAGCATCCCTCTCTGTTTGATAGCCATAGCCAGCTAGCTAACATAGCATCCCTCTCTGTTGGATAGCCATAGCCAGCTAGCTAACATAGCATCCCTCTCTGTTGGATAGCCATAGCCAGCTAGCTAACATAGCATCCCTCTCTGTTGGATAGCCATAGCCAGCTAGCTAACATAGCATCCCTCTCTGTTGGATAGCCATAGCCAGCTAGCTAACATAGCATCCCTCTCTGTTTGATAGCCATAGCCAGCTAGCTAACATAGCATCCCTCTCTGTTGGATAGCCATAGCCAGCTAGCTAACATAGCATCCCTCTCTGTTTGATAGCCATAGCCAGCTAGCTAACATAGCATCCCTCTCTGTTGGATAGCCATAGCCAGCTAGCTAACATAGCATCTCTCTCTGTTGGATAGCCATAGCCAGCTAGCTAACATAGCATCCCTCTCTGTTTGAGCCTGGTGTTCGTGAGTAGGCTGTAATTTATGCTTTCAGTATTCATTCTCTGATCCTTTGATTGGGTGGACTACATTTCAGTTCATGCCGCAAGAGCTCTGATAGGTTGGAGGACGTCCTCCGTAAGTTGTCATAATTACTGTGTAATTACTCTTCTATGGAAGAGGGTGAGAACCATGAGCCTCCTAGGTTTTATATTGAAGTCAATGTACCCAGAGGAGGATGGATGCTAGCTGTCCTCCAGCTACACTATGGTGCTACCTTACATAGTGCTGTTGAGGCTACTGTACATATTCATTGCAAAACAGAGTGTTTTAAATATTTGGTGATGTAAATATAGTTAGTATAGTTTTATCTAAAAAAAGATAACTTTAATGTTTCATTATTTTTATTTTTTAAATGAAATTCTCTATGGAGGATGGCCCTTCCCTTCCTCCTCTGAGGAGCATCCACTGTTTCACAGCCATGTATTTTATGTTGTTTTGTATAAACAGTGGCATCACGCAGCACCTTTATCGTGCACGGTGCATAGCGTTGATTATTCCTCCCTTCCAAAGTCCCTCCATCTGTCCCTGTTTATCTGGCCTGGGCCTCTTCCCCCCCTACCCCTGACAGAGCCTAAAGCTAGCAGGGGGTCTTGGCCTCACACCCACCCTCTGATTGAGCTCTTCCACACAGAACTAGTCTTCTATAGCTTTTTGATAGGCTTTCAATCCCCACGCCACTGACAAGGTTTTCATTGGGAGGAGTAGGAGTTGTGGCTTTTTCGGTGTTGGGGCGAGGGGCTTACTGTGGAGATTTAGGGAGGGGGTGCAGAGGTGATTTTGGGGGGAAGGGAGGGAGGAGGGATAGAGAGGGTGGAGGGATAGAGGGAGGGAGGGTGGAGGGATAGAGGGAGGGAGGGTGGAGGGATAGAGGGAGGGAGGGAGGGAGGGAGGGCGGAGGGAAGGAGGGAGGGAGGGATAGAGGGAGGGAGGTAAGAGTGGAGAAAGGAAAAACTAGAGCAGATGGGTCTGATTGTGCTCTCTACGCAAATTAAGGAGCGAGACATCTGCAGGAGAAGCATACTGGTGGTCTGAGCTCAGGCAATTAAGAGAGGAGGGGAGAAAAAGGAGAGGAGAAGACAGTCTTGCCTGCCGTTGCATAGAGATGAAGCGAGGCTCACATTACAATGAGGAGCGTGACAATAGGGGGAGCCGGTGAGGAGGACGGGGGGGAGGGGGGGGGATTAATGTACGGAGGAAGGGAAGAGAGAGGAACAGTTAGCAATACAACACTCTGGACCCTTTAGTGGAGGTTTCAGACTATAGAGTTATAAAGCCCAAAGGAGTAGCTGATTAGACTGAAACCCCAAACAGAACCAATCAGCTACTCCTTTAGGCTTTAGAACTCTAGTCTGAAACCCCAGAACCAGAGTTATAAAGCCTAAAAAGAGTAGCTGATTGGTTCTGTTTGGGGTTTCAGACTAGAGTTATAAAGCCTAAAGGAGTAGCTGATTGGTTCTGTTTGGGGTTTCAGACTAGAGTTATAAAGCCTAAAAGAGTAGCTGATTGGTTCTGTTTGGGGTTTCAGACTAGAGTTATAAAGCCTAAAATAGTAGCTGATTGATTCTGTTTGGATTTCAGACTAGAGTTATAAAGCCTAAAAGAGTAGCTGATTGGTTCTGTTTGGGGTTTCAGACTAGAGTTATAAAGCCTAAAAAGAGTAGCTGATTGGTTCTGTTTGGGGTTTCAGACTAGAGTTATAAAGCCTAAAAAGAGTAGCTGATTGGTTCTGTTTGGGGTTTCAGACTAGAGTTATAAAGCCTAAAAAGAGTAGCTGATTGGTTCTGTTTGGGGTTTCAGACTAGAGTTATAAAGCCTAAAGGAGTAGCTGATTGGTTCTGTTTGGGGTTTCAGTCTAGTTATAAAGTGTTTCCTTCTCTCCTCTCTCTCTTCTCCATTTGAAACCAGAGGTCAAAGGTCCATTCAGTGTTGTGGATTTAATTTGGAGCTGCGTTTACTTATTCTTGGTCCCCTCTCCCCCTCTATCCCTCCGTCCCCCCCTCTCTGTTTCAGAGAAGTGAGGTGACAAAGCGAGGTCTTCCATGGGATTATTCCCTTTAACCTAGGCTTTATGTAGTGATCTGGTGCTGGGGGACATGTGGGGCAGGAGAAGAATGCAGGTAGGGTGTTTACAGGCTAGGTCACGCAGGCCTCTCCAGGCATGTATGTGTGCAACAATGCAACTCACAGCACAGATTTGCATAACTCTACGCTAAACAACAAAATCCCGGGTTGTTTCAGATAATTGGGGCCGCTAACTGTAATGCAATTGTTTGTGTTAGTAGGCCTCTCCTTTTGCACTAAACAAACTAGCGACCAATTATTCTACACGAATTATCCCACGGGGTGGCTGTGGGTAATATTTCCAGATTAGTCTACATGGGTGAGTATCAAAGTTTGTATGTACCATGTTTTGTCAGAGATTTTAGGAATAAGGAGAATAATTTGTGTTACAAAAACAGGGTAGCCACTTGCATTAAACGAACTACTGAGCTTTTCTGCGTGTGCGGCTGATGATGTTTGTTTTTCTCCAGTATGAACTGAAACCACATACACTATATATACAAAAGTACGTGGACATCCCTTCAAATTAGTGGATTTGGGCAATTTCAGCCACACCCGTTGCTGATAGGTGTGTAAAATCGAACAGACAGCCATGCAATCTCCATAGACAAACATTGCCAGTAGAATGGCCTTACTGAAGAGCTCAGTGACTTTCAACGTGGCACCATCATAGGACGCCACCTTTCCAACAAGTCAGTTCGTCAAATTTCTGCCCTGCAAGAGCTTCCCCGGTCAACTGTAAGTGCTGTTGTTGTGAAGTGGAAACAAGCTCACCGAGTGCTGAAGTGTGTAGCGCGTAACAATCGTCTGGCCTCGGTTGCAACACTCACTACCGAGTTCCAAACTGCCTCTGGAAGCAACGATTGGAATGGTGTAAAACTGACCACCATTGGACTCTGAAGCAGTGGAAAGGCATTTTCTGGAGTGATGAATCACCATCTGGCAGTCTGACGGACGTTTCTGGGTTTGGCGAATGCCAGGAGAACACTACCTGCCAGAATGCATAGTGCCAACTGTGAAGTTTGATGGAGGGGGAATAATGGTCTGGAGCTGTTTTTCATGGTTCGGGCCTCTTAGTTCCAGTGAAGGGAAATCTTAACGCTACAGCATACAATGACAATATGGCAACAGTTTTGGAACACCCTTTCCGGTGTGAGCATGACAACGCCCCGTGCGCAAAGCGAGGTCCATACAGAAATGGTTGGTCGAGATCCGTGTGGAATAACTTGACTGGCCTGTACAGAGCCCTGACCCAATCGAACACTTTTGATATTAATTGGAACGCCGACTGAGAGCCAGGCCTAATCGTCCAACATCAGTGCCCGACCTCGACTAATGTTATTGTGGATGAATCTCAGCAATGTTTCAACATCTAGTGGAAAGCCTTCCCAGTGTAGTTCGCCTGTTATAGCAGCGAAGGGGAGACCAACTTCATATTAATACCCATGATTTTGGAAGGAGATGTTCAACCAACAGGTGTCCACATACTTTTGGTAATGTAGTGTCCCTATAGCTGAATGTTATGAATTTTGCTAGTCACATAATCAAATTTCTGTTCTACTTAAATGACCATGTGTGACAAAACAAAATATGTTATCAATCAAATATATTTATAAAGACTTTTAACATCAGCAGTTGTTCCAAAGTGCTTTACAGTAACCAACCTATGCAGCCCCTAATTGGCCTAACCAAGGGACAAGTTATAGTAAACGATTCCTCCTATGAGCAAAATACTCTGCAGAAGAAGAAAGTCCCAATGACTCCCTATTGTTCCAGAAAACCCTTAGAGCTGTTACCTCATCAATACACCCAGAGAGCCCTCAGAGCTGCTGCCTCGTCAATACACCCAGAGATCCCTCAGAGCTGCTGCCTCGTCAATACACCCAGAGAGCCATGAGCTGCTGCCTCGTAATACACCCAGAGAGCCCTCAGAGCTGCTGCCTCATCAATACACCCAGAGAGCCCTCAGAGCTGCTGCCTCATCAATACACCCAGAGCCCTTGGAGCTGTTACCTCATCAATACACCCAGAGAGCCCTCAGAGCTGTTACCTCATCAATACACCCAGAGAGCCCTTAGAGCTGTTACCTCATCAATACACCCAGAGAGCCCTCAGAGCTGTTACCTCATCAATACACCCAGAGAGCCCTCAGAGCTGTTACCTCATCAATACACCCAGAGAGCCCTCAGAGCTGCTGCCTCGTCAATACACCCACCCCAACCCACCCCACATCTCTCCCAAGAGAGACACCTCTCATCGGACCAGCTAGACAGACACCTCTCAAGTGTGAGACACTACTAAACTGGATTCAAAGGGGTGTAAGGCTGTGAGGTCACCATCCAACTCAAAGCACTCAGTGACAACAACATCAATGAAGAGACCAAGGCCAGTTCAGTTCACAGAGCCTCTCTGGTCCCTACAGCTATATATGGTCATAATGAATCCTTGCAGGATCCATTCACAGAGCCACTCTGGTCCTTACAGCTATCTATGGTCTTAATTAATCCTTGTGGGATCCATTCACAGAGCCACTCTCCTAGTCAGTCAGATTTAACAAGCCCTGTGTCTCTGTTTACTCATCAGGGAGATTCCCAAAGTTCCAAAGGCTGTTGTTCAGGAGGTCCTGTATTTTAGTTCTGGAGGTCCTGTATTTTAGTTCAGGAGGTCCTGTATTTTAGTTCAGGAGGTCCTGTATTGTAGTTCAGGAGGTCATGTATTGTAGTTCAGGAGGCCCTGTATTGTAGTTCTGGAGGTCCTGTATTTTAGTTCTGGAGGTTCTGTATTTTAGTTCAGGAGGTCCTGTATTGTAGTTCAGGAGGTCCTGTATTGTAGTTCAGGAGGCCCTGTATTGTAGTTCAGGAGGTCCTGTATTTTAGTTCTGGAGGTTCTGTATTTTAGTTCTGGAGGTCCTGTATTTTAGTTCTGGAAGTCCTGTATTGTAGTTCAGGAGGTCCTGTATTGTAGTTCTGGAGGTCCTGTATTGTAGTTCAGGAGGTCCTGTATTGTAATTCTGGAGGTCCTGTATTGTAGTTCTGGAGGTCCTGTGTTTAGTTCTGGAGGTTCTGTATTTTAGTTCTGGAGGTCCTGTATTGTAGTTCAGAAGGCCTGCATTGTAGTTCTGGAGGTATAGTATTGTAGTTCTGGAGATATAGTATTGTAATTCTGGAGGTATTGTAGTTCAGGAGGTCCTGTATTTTAGTTCTGGAGGTCCTGTATTGTAGTTCAGGAGGTCCTGTATTGTAGTTCAGGAGGTCCTGTATTTTAGTTCTGGAGGTCCTGTATTTTAGTTCTGGAGGTCCTGTATTGTAGTTCAGAAGGCCTGCATTGTAGTTCTGGAGGTATAGTATTGTAGTTCTGGAGATATAGTATTGTAATTCTGGAGGTATTGTAGTTCAGGAGGTTCTGTATTTTAGTTCTGGAGGTCCTGTATTTTAGTTCTGGAGGTCCTGTATTGTAGTTCAGAAGGCCTGCATTGTAGTTCTGGAGGTATAGTATTGTAGTTCTGGAGATATAGTATTGTAATTCTGGAGGTATTGTAGTTCAGGAGGTTCTGTATTTTAGTTCTGGAGGTCCTGTATTTTAGTTCTGGAGGTCCTGTATTGTAGTTCTGGAGGTATTGTAGTTCTGGAGGTCCTGTATTGTAGTTCTGGAGGTTCTGTATTGTAGTTCTGGAGGTTCTGTATTTTAGTTCTGGAGGTACTGTATTTTAGTTCTGGAGGTCCTGTATTTTAGTTCTGGAGGTCCTATATTGTAGTTCTGGAGGTCCTGTATTGTGATTCTGGAGGTCCTGTATTTAGTTCTGGAGGTATAGTATTGTAGTTCTGGAGATATAGTATTGTAATTCTGGAGGTATTGTAGTTCAGGAGGTCCTGTATTTTAGTTCTGGAGGTCCTGTATTGTAGTTCAGGAGGTCCTGTATTGTAGTTCAGGAGGTACTGTATTTTAGTTCTGGAGGTCCTGTATTGTAGTTCAGAAGGCCTGCATTGTAGTTCTGGAGGTCCTGTATTTTAGTTCAGGAGGTTCTGTATTGTAGTTCAGGAGGTCCTGTATTGTAGTTCTGGAGGTCCTGTATTGTAGTTCAGGAGGTCCTGTATTTTAGTTCTGGAGGTCCTGTATTGTAGTTCAGGAGGTCCTGTATTTTAGTTCAGGAGGTCCTGTATTGTAGTTCAGGAGGTACTGTATTTTAGTTCTGGAGGTCCTGTATTTTAGTTCTGGAGGTCCTGTATTGTAGTTCTGGAGGTCCTGTATTGTAGTTATGGAGGTATTGTAGTTCAGGAGGTCCTGTATTTTAGTTCTGGAGGTCCTGTATTGTAGTTCAGGAGGTCCTGTATTGTAGTTCTGGAGGTCCTGTATTGTAGTTCAGAAGGCCTGCATTGTAGTTCTGGAGGTCCTGTATTTTAGTTCAGGAGGTTCTGTATTGTAGTTCAGGAGGTCCTGTATTGTAGTTCAGGAGGTCCTGTATTTTAGTTCAGGAGGTCCTGTATTGTAGTTCAGGAGGTACTGTATTTTAGTTCTGGAGGTCCTGTATTTTAGTTCTGGAGGTCCTGTATTGTAGTTCTGGAGGTCCTGTATTGTAGTTATGGAGGTATTGTAGTTCAGGAGGTCCTGTATTTTAGTTCTGGAGGTCCTGTATTGTAGTTCAGGAGGTCCTGTATTGTAGTTCTGGAGGTCCTGTATTGTAGTTCAGAAGGCCTGCATTGTAGTTCTGGAGGTCCTGTATTTTAGTTCAGGAGTTTCTGTATTGTAGTTCAGGAGGTCCTGTATTGTAGTTCAGGAGGTCCTGTATTTTAGTTCAGGAGGTCCTGTATTGTAGTTCAGGAGGTACTGTATTTTAGTTCTGGAGGTCCTGTATTTTAGTTCTGGAGGTCCTGTATTGTAGTTCTGGAGGTCCTGTATTGTAGTTCTGGAGGTATTGTAGTTCAGGAGGTCCTGTATTTTAGTTCTGGAGGTCCTGTATTGTAGTTCAGGAGGTCCTGTATTGTAGTTCTGGAGGTCCTGTATTGTAGTTCTGGAGGTCCTGTATTTTAGTTCAGGAGGTCCTGTATTGTAGTTATGGAGGTATTGTAGTTCAGGAGGTCCTATATTTTAGTTCTGGAGGTCCTGTATTGTAGTTCAGGAGGTCCTGTATTGTAGTTCTGGAGGTCCTGTATTGTAGTTCAGAAGGCCTGCATTGTAGTTCTGGAGGTCCTGTATTGTAGTTCTGGAGGTATTGTAGTTCAGGAGGTCCTGTATTTTAGTTCAGGAGGTCCTGTATTGTAGTTCAGGAGGTACTGTATTTTAGTTCTGGAGGTCCTGTATTTTAGTTCTGGAGGTCCTGTATTGTAGTTCTGGAGGTCCTGTATTGTAGTTATGGAGGTATTGTAATTCAGGAGGTCCTGTATTTTAGTTCTGGAGGTCCTGTATTGTAGTTCAGGAGGTCCTGTATTGTAGTTCTGGAGGTCCTGTATTGTAGTTCAGAAGGCCTGCATTGTAGTTCTGGAGGTCCTGTATTTTAGTTCAGGAGGTCCTGTATTGTAGTTCAGGAGGTCCTGTATTGTAGTTCAGGAGGTCCTGTATTTTAGTTCAGGAGGTCCTGTATTGTAGTTCAGGAGGTACTGTATTTTAGTTCTGGAGGTCCTGTATTTTAGTTCTGGAGGTCCTGTATTGTAGTTCTGGAGGTCCTGTATTGTAGTTATGGAGGTATTGTAGTTCAGGAGGTCCTGTATTTTAGTTCTGGAGGTCCTGTATTGTAGTTCAGGAGGTCCTGTATTGTAGTTCTGGAGGTCCTGTATTGTAGTTCAGAAGGCCTGCATTGTAGTTCTGGAGGTCCTGTATTTTAGTTCAGGAGGTTCTGTATTGTAGTTCAGGAGGTCCTGTATTGTAGTTCAGGAGGTCCTGTATTTTAGTTCAGGAGGTCCTGTATTGTAGTTCAGGAGGTACTGTATTTTAGTTCTGGAGGTCCTGTATTTTACTTCTGGAGGTCCTGTATTGTAGTTCTGGAGGTCCTGTATTGTAGTTATGGAGGTATTGTAGTTCAGGAGGTCCTGTATTTTAGTTCTGGGGGTCCTGTATTGTAGTTCAGGAGGTCCTGTATTGTAGTTCTGGAGGTCCTGTATTGTAGTTCTGGAGGTCCTGTATTTTAGTTCAGGAGGTCCTGTATTGTAGTTCAGGAGGTCCTGTATTTTAGTTCTGGAGGTCCTGTATTTTAGTCCAGGAGGTCCTGTATTGTAGTTCAGGAGATCCTGTATTGTAGTTCAGGAGGTCCTGTATTTTAGTTCAGGAGGTCCTGTATTGTAGTTCTGGAGGTATTGTAGTTCAGGAGGTCCTGTATTGTAGTTCTGGAGGTCCTGTATTTTAGTTCAGGAGGTCCTGTATTTTAGTTCAGGAGGTCCTGTATTGTAGTTCAGGAGGTTCTGTATTGTAGTTCAGAAGGTCCTGTATTTTAGTTCAGGAGGTCCTGTATTGTAGTTCAGGAGGTCCTGTATTTTAGTTCAGAAGGCCTGTATTTTAGTTCTGGAGGTATAGTATTGTAGTTCAGGAGGAATAGTATTTTAGTTCAGGAGGTCCTGTATTGTAGTTCAGGAGGTCCTGTATTGTAGTTCAGGAGGTCCTGTATTTTAGTTCAGGAGGTCCTGTATTTTAGTTCTGGAGGTCCTGTATTGTAGTTCAGGAGGCCCTGTATTGTAGTTCTGGAGGTCCTGTATTGTAGTTCAGGAGGTTCTGTATTGTAGTTCTGGAGGTCCTGTATTGTAGTTCAGGAGGTTCTGTATTGTAGTTCTGGAGGTTCTGTATTGTAGTTCAGGAGGTTCTGTATTTTAGTTCTGGACGTCCTGTATTGTAGTTCAGGAGGTTCTGTATTGTAGTTCTGGAGGTTCTGTATTGTAGTTCAGGAGGTTCTGTATTTTAGTTCTGGACGTCCTGTATTGTAGTTCAGGAGGCCCTGTATTGTAGTTCTGGAGGTCCTGTATTGTAGTTCTGGAGGTCCTGTATTGTAGTTCAGGAGGTTCTGTATTGTAGTTCTGGAGGTTCTGTATTGTAGTTCAGGAGGTTCTGTATTTTAGTTCTGGACGTCCTGTATTGTGATTCTGGAGGTCCTGTATTCTGCCCTACCAATCAAAAAGTCAGTATCTGCTCATAGCGTTGAACTGAGAAAAATGGCTTTTATTTATCTTGGTTTCACAGTGACTTTATGGAGTTACTGCTAACATGATCCCCATGTTCTCCAACATACAATACAATAGAGGCAGGATACTTGTCCATATGATGAAGCATGTATTGAATGTAGCAAAAATGACATTAACTAATTTTCGACCAAATGAGCAGTTACTGCCTTTTTTCTTGGTAGGGCCACATTGTAGTTCAGGAGGTCCTGTATTGTAGTTCAGAAGGTCCTGTATTGTAGTTCAGAAGGCCTGCATTGTAGTTCTGGAGGTATAGTATTGTAGTTCTGGAGATATAGTATTGTAGTTCTGGAGGTATAGTATTGTAATTCTGGAGGTATTGTAGTTCTGGAGGTCCTGTATTGTAGTTCTGGAGGTTCTGTATTGTAGTTCTGGAGGTCCTGTATTGTAGTTCTGGAGGTCCTGTATTGTAGTTCTGGAGGTCCTGTATTGTAGTTCTGGAGGTTCTATATTGTAGTTCTGGAGGTCCTGTATTGTAGTTCTGAAGGTATTGTAGTTCTGGAGGTTCTGTATTGTAGTTCCTAGTTGTAGTTCTGGGGGCCCTTATATTCTAGTTCTGGAGGTCCTGTAGTGTGGATTCAGGGGCCCTAGTTGTAGTTCTGGAGGCCCTTATATTCTAGTTCTGGAGGTCCTGTAGTGTGGATTCAGGGGCCCTAGTTGTATTGTGTATCATCAACCAACCACTGACCATCTCAACATTGACCTCTGAGGAGATAATACGAAGGACAAACATGGGGAAGAAGAGGTTGATTTGAAATGAAAGACTCTTAACAAGATCAGGCTCCTCCATGGAGCTTGGATGTATCACAAGTACTCGGTGTAAAAAAAAAAAGAAGGGAGTCTGAACAAAGACTTTAGGAACAAAGATAAACTTGAAGCCTGAAGAGTTTGAACAGTTACAGTTACAGTGTATAAGAGCAACTTGCTCACTGATTTAACACTTGAATGGGCTGATCTTAAACCATTATCTTCTATAAAAGTCTACTATACAGGTCATAGACATTTCAGATTGTCAACAAATGTTCCGTCTGGGATGGATGTCTGTGACATCAACCAGAACATTTCCTTGGTTGGTAATCCATAAGTGTCCATGCAAGACTCTTAGAATCAAGCAATGGTTGTGAAAAAATGTAACGTGCCGTCGCATATGCCACCTATGTCGGCCACCAAGTGCATCTATGTGGGAACAAGGCCGATGCAACTTGAACTAAGTTTGAATAGGAAGCTACTCCTAGCCCGGGGATATTTCCTCTGGAGCCCCTCTCTGGAGTCACTCATCCTTCTTATTATTGTTCAGTGGACTGGATCGGCCAATCACAAAACACGGTAGCACATTGAGAAGGCTGCATGGTGGAGGGCATCGGTTAGGTGACGAACGGACTGGCAGGGAGAATGAACGTAATCCTTTAAGCCTCGTGTTGGGGCTTGTCTGTTCTCTCTGTCCCCGCCCTTCCTCCATCCCTCGACAGAGCAGAACACAGACAAAAAGCAACAAGAGCACGTCAATCTACTTGTTCCCAAGAAATACATTTTTTCACACTTTCCAGAAATATATTTAGCAAACTTGCTCATGCAGATTTTTATTGCAAGTATAAAACATTGCCTTTGGAACTTTTTTAAAGTGTTTTTTAATTTATTACCTCAAAGTGTATTTGAGGGTGTCTACAGTAATATCTAAACAGAAGCCTTTAAATAGTAATCATAAACAAGATAATTCTTTATTTGGAAGAGTTTTTTTTCGGCAGTCATTGCATTGGAATTTGAAAATAAAGGAAGAGCTCTCTTCATTAGCCACAGGAACACTTTCAGATTTATGTCTGGCAGGAAACACCTGAGGATAAAGTGTCACTTAAGGGATAGAGGCAACACCACTTTACGGTGATCCTTTTACCTTGAAACGGTATCCTGCTAAAAGCTAGGATAATACCATTATTACTAAAAAGGTGATTTAGTGGCCAGGGTGGTTTGGAGTGACTGATTTCGGGAGGATTTTGGGGGCAAATGCTTGTAATCAACCCTCTTTGTTTCCAAGAACCGTATGATAGTTTACAGGAAGGCCAGCAAGAGTCTAATTCTAATGTAACTTCCCTCTCTGTCACACAAAATGTCCATTAACGAATGAATAACGTTTTTTCTCTTGATTTTTACTTACAACCAATATTCCGTAGATTCTGTAAACCTCCCAAACCCATGATCAGCCACTGAACATGCATTATAATGCTTGTACCATTACACTGCTGTCCCAACAGGTCAATCAAGAAAGAAGCATTAGATTTTGGCAACAGTACACCTGCAGGCCCTATACTAATATCACGCAGGGTCGTATCCAAAGCCTGATAATGAGATGCAACGAGGGTGTGCCTGCAACACACCAGGGTCATGAACTTGTGACTCTGCTGGGACATCTGTACACATTCTCCCACTGCGACTCCAGCACTCTCCTTGATATCAAGCCTAATGGTATAAAACCTTGCTTGGTCCTCTCCTCTGAAAGAATTTGGCACCCAGACAGAATAGGAAGTCCCCAAGGAGAGGAACCTCCTCGGGTTAGGCACGGACAACCCTTTTTGTTCGGCGGACTCCCCGCAACAAAACCCCAAAATATTTGTGGACATCTGCCCTGGGCTCTACATACATACTCCCAGCCTGGGGGTTGGTGACCTGCCCGGGAGACAATGGTGCTGCAGTCTGATCTATCACCACTACTGCTACTGCTTTTCTATCCCAGCTCAAAGAACAGACTCTAAAAACTGGAAAGAGAGAAAAGAGTAAGTGAATGTCAGGACCTCTTTTCAGGGAGGATAGATACAACTTACACTTTGGTTTCTCCTCCCTTCAAGCCTCCCCACGAATTCTAATTTTTCACTGTGCAGGCAACCAGACCTTTGTCCATAGGTTGCCATTCAAAGGGAAATTGGTGTAGTAAAAGGGCACTGGATGGAAAAAAAAATAGGATGTATCCATCCAGATGAAAGGTGGATTTGGGGATCCCTAAATTATCCTCCAAAATAGCTATGCAAGTAGAATTTTTGATACCTCTTAAAGGAATGTGAAATTTAAAAAAGTTGATAGATTTACACAAATATTGGTTTGTTTTTGTGAAATGCTGCATTTCAATTAACATTGCTTTGTGAAGTCACTGGGAAAGTAATAATCACAAGTAAATCAGTAGAAAAACAATCACCCTTAATCCTGTTGAACAATACCGCCATCTGCTGGTCACAACATGAACTGTACGTATAAAGTGCATGCTTACCAATAGAGGGGGCTCGAGACATTTCTTTGTACCCATTCTCCTTCAGTAACATGGTGCAAACATACACTGGAAAAATAAATAAACGTACATTTCTTAAAACTTTTTTTGCTTTGTCATTATGGGGTATTTTACGGAGTTATCGTTTAAATACAGCGCATTTGGAAAGCATGCAGACCCATTCACTTTTTCACATTACAGCCTTATTCTAAACACAATACTGTACAATGACAAAGCAAAAAGAGGTTTTTAGAAATGTTTGCTGATGTATAAAATAAAATGTCACATTTACATAAGTATTCAGACCTTTACTCAGTACTTTGTTGAAGCACCTTTGGCAGCGATTACAGCCTCGAGTCTTCTTGAGTATGACGCTACAAGCTTGGCACATCTGTATTTGGAGAGTTTCTCCCATTCGTCTTGGCAGATCCTCTCAAACTCTGTCAGGTTGGATGGGGAGCCTCGATGCACAGCTATTTTCAGGTCTCTCCAGAGATGTTCGCTCGGGTTCAAGTCTGGGCTCTGGCTGGGCCACTCAAGGACATTGAGACTTTTCCCAAAGCCACTCCTGCGTTGTCTTGGCTGTGTGCTTAGGGTCATTGTCCTGTTGGATCCTTCAACCCAGTCTGAGGCCCTGAGCGCTCTGGAGCAGGTTTTGATCTAAGATCTCTCTGACCTTTGCTCTGTTCATCTTTCCCTCGAACCTGACTAGTCTTTCAGTCCCTGCCGCTGAAAAACATCCCCAGAGCATGATGCTGCCACCACCATGCTTCACCGTAGGGATGGAGCCACCACCATGCTTCACCGTAGGGATGGAGCCACCACCATGCTTCACCGTAGGGATGGAATGGGCCAGCTGATGAGCGGTGCCTGGTTTCCTCCAGACGTGATGCTTGGCATTCAGGCCAAAGAGATCTATCTTGTTTCTCATGGTCTGAGAGTCCTTTAGGTGCCTTTTGGCAAACTCCCAACAATGCTGTCATGTGTCTTTTACTGAAGAGTGGCTTCAGTCAAGCGACTCTACCATAAAGGCCTAATTGGTGGAGTGCTGCAGAGATGGTTGTCATTCTGGAAGGTTCTCCCATCTCCACAGAGGAACTCTGGAGCTCTGTCAGAGTGACCATCGGGTTCTTGGTCACCTCCAAGGTCGTTTTCCCCCCGATTGCTGTTTGGCCAGGCAGCCAGCTCTAGGAAGAGTCTTGGTGGTTCCGAACTTCTTCCATTTAAGAATGAAAGACAGCCACTGTGTTCTTGGGGACCTTCAATGATGCAGACATTTTTTGGTACCCTTCCCCAGATCTGTGCCTCGACACAATCCTGTCTCTGAGCTCTCTTCCTTCGATCTAATGGCTTGGTTTTTGCTCTGACATGCACTGTCAAATGTGGGACCTTATATAGACAGTTGTGTGCCTTTCCAAATCATGTCCAATCAATTGAATTTACCACAGGTGAACTCCAATGAAGTTGTAGAAACATCTCAAGGATGATCAATGGAAACAGGATGCACCTAAGCTCAATTTCAAGTCTCATAGCAAAGTGTTGGACTTCCTATTTAAATAAAGTATGTTTTTTTATTTTTAATAAATTTGCAAACATTTCTAAAAACTTGAAGTCTGTTACAACGTCAAACTGCAATCAGGTCAAGACCCTGGTGGACGAGCTTCCCCGAGACGGTTTCTGACAGTTTGTGCAGAATTTCTTCATTTGTGCAAACCCACAGTTTCATCAGCTGTCCGGGTGGCTGGTCAGATGATCCTGCAGGTGAAATAACCCAGAGTTCCTGGGCTGGCGTGGTTACATGTGGTCTGCGGTTGTGAGGCCGGTTGGACGTACTGCCAAATTCCCTGAAATGACGTTGGAGGCTTACGGTAGAGAAATGAACATTAAATTCTTTGGCAACAGTTCTAGTGGACATTCATGCCATTTTCACGCTCCCTCGAAACTTCTGTTGCATTCTGTTGTGTGACAACTGCACATTTTAGAGTGGTCTTTCATTGTCCACGGCACAAGATGCAACTGTGTAATGATCATGCCGTTTAAAATCAGCTTCTTGATATGACACACCTGTCAGGTGGATGGATTATCGTGGCTAAGGAGAAATACTCACTAACAGGGATCTAAACAAAATTTGTGCGCAACATTTGAGAGAAATAAGCTATTTGTGGGTATGGTTGGAAAAACGTCTGGGATCTTTTATTTCAGCTCATGAAACATGGGACCAATACTTTACATGTTACGTTGATATTTTTGTACAGTGTACTTCCTCCTCAACCAAGTAATGCAATTATCTGAACGTCTGCATGGGAGGTAAGTTAAAATGATCAACCAAGTCTAATATAAATCAAAAATGCATCTCGGACTTACATTTATAGCAAGACGAGTTGTCAGAAAACATGAAACAAAACCAGGCATACAAAACTCATAACATTCTCCAGATCCCTTCATAGTTGGTTCTTCCTGGTACATTGGTTAAAAGTTAAAGTTAAAGCTGTATAGCTAAACATGAAAACCTAAAAAAAAAAAAAAACTCCCGAAACATCCACTCTAAGGTTACAAACTAACTCTATCCATACATGAACACTTGATCAACAGTTGGACACGTGTAATTATCCTACACGGGAGTCTTCATCCCTGTGCTACTTTGAGCTTTGGCCTTCTCTTTTTCCAGATGTTTCTGAAAAAAAAAAAAAAAAGGGACAACATTTAGGTTTCAGAGGATATATATACATACATACACATATATATACATATATATATATATAGAGAGAGAGAGAGAGAGGATATACATACATACATACATACACACACACACACACACACACACACACACACACACACACACATATATATACAGTGCCTTGCGAAAGTATTCGGCCCCCTTGAACTTTGCGACCTTTTGCCACATTTCAGGCTTCAAACATAAAGATATAAAACTGTATTTTTTTTGTGAAGAATCAACAACAAGTGGGACACAATCATGAAGTGGAACGACATTTATTGGATATTTCAAACTTTTTTAACAAATCAAAAACTGAAAAATTGGGCGTGCAAAATTATTCAGCCCCCTTAAGTTAATACTTTGTAGCGCCACCTTTTGCTGCGATTACAGCTGTAAGTTGCTTGGGGTATGTCTCTATCAGTTTTGCACATCGAGAGACTGACATTTTTTCCCATTCCTCCTTGCAAAACAGCTCGAGCTCAGTGAGGTTGGATGGAGAGCATTTGTGAACAGCAGTTTTTAGTTCTTTCCACAGATTCTCGATTGGATTCAGGTCTGGACTTTGACTTGGCCATTCTAACACCTGGATATGTTTATTTTTGAACCATTCCATTGTAGATTTTGCTTTATGTTTTGGATCATTGTCTTGTTGGAAGACAAATCTCCGTCCCAGTCTCAGGTCTTTTGCAGACTCCATCAGGTTTTCTTCCAGAATGGTCCTGTATTTGGCTCCATCCATCTTCCCATCAATTTTAACCATCTTCTCTGTCCCTGCTGAAGAAAAGCAGGCCCAAACCATGATGCTGCCACCACCATGTTTGACAGTGGGGATGGTGTGTTCAGTGTGATGAGCTGTGTTGCTTTTACGCCAAACATAACGTTTTGCATTGTTGCCAAAAAGTTCAATTTTGGTTTCATCTGACCAGAGCACCTTCTTCCACATGTTTGGTGTGTCTCCCAGGTGGCTTGTGGCAAACTTTAAACAACACTTTTTATGGATATCTTTAAGAAATGGCTTTCTTCTTGCCACTCTTCCATAAAGGCCAGATTTGTGCAATATACGACTGATTGTTGTCCTATGGACAGAGTCTCCCACCTCAGCTGTAGATCTCTGCAGTTCATCCAGAGTGATCATGGGCCTCTTGGCTGCATCTCTGATCAGTCTTCTCCTTGTATGAGCTGAAAGTTTAGAGGGACGGCCAGGTCTTGGTAGATTTGCAGTGGTCTGATACTCCTTCCATTTCAATATTATCGCTTGCACAGTGCTCCTTGGGATGTTTAAAGCTTGGGAAATCTTTTTGTATCCAAATCCGGCTTTAAACTTCTTCACAACAGTATCTCGGACCTGCCTGGTGTGTTCCTTGTTCTTCATGATGCTCTCTGCGCTTTTAACGGACCTCTGAGACTATCACAGTGCAGGTGCATTTATACGGAGACTTGATTACACACAGGTGGATTGTATTTATCATCATTAGTCATTTAGGTCAACATTGGATCATTCAGAGATCCTCACTGAACTTCTGGAGAGAGTTTGCTGCACTGAAAGTAAAGGGGCTGAATAATTTTGCACGCCCAATTTTTCAGTTTTTGATTTGTTAAAAAAATTTGAAATATCCAATAAATGTCGTTCCACTTCATGATTGTGTCCCAGTTGTTGTTGATTCTTCACAAAAAAATACAGTTTTATATCTTTATGTTTGAAGCCTGAAATGTGGCAAAAGGTCGCAAAGTTCAAGGGGGCCGAATACTTTCGCAAGGCACTGTATATATATAGAGAGAATATATATACATAGAGCGAGAGGATATATATATATAGAGAGGATATATATATATAGAGAGGATATATATACATAGAGAGAGGATATATATAACTGTTCTTAAGCTGAACACAGTTTGATACCAAGTGAGAGACGTATTGGTGTGTGTTGTGTCAGAGCTTTAAATAACTGCTCAGATATTTTTGGTATATCTGATAATTGACTAAAATATTGTATGTTTACCTTGAGTTTTTGGTAGTGAGATTGACTGCTACAGTGAACCTTCTTGGCCGACTCCTCGTTGGAATAGAACAGGAAACAGACTCTACAGTAGTACCCCATCTTCACATATTCGACACCTGAAATCAGACAGAGTCACTATGATGTTTGGATATAACGTGTGTAATATACAGTACATATATAGTTCCAATGTCGTTGTTTTTTTTTAGACAAGAAGTTGTCTCACGGGAAAAAAATATGGTTATTCTATATATCGTTAAAAACGGTCTTACTAAACACATAGAAACCCCATTCCCTCGAAATAGTATTAATCTGAGCATGTCCTTACCCACTGGGTTGTTAGGCTCATACGGCCCCAGAGGAACCGGGCTGGTTGATGAAAGCTTCCCCTCAGCCTGGGATGGTGTGCAGGCAGTCTCTCCATTCTCCTCAACGCTCCTCACACTCAGTATGGAAATGGGCGCCTCGTTTTCCTCCATTTTGATGTTCTACGGCGCAGAGCAATGTCAGTTCCTTAAAATACTACTTTTGGTTGACAAACTAAAAACGACCTGGGTGGTGGTGTCATGTTTTAAGTATCCCAATATTTCTGTTATTACGGGGCTACTCAGTCAAGAGTGCGCATGCGCAGGAAGTCGAGTGGAATGGCGACCTTTGAGGGTGGTTCATACGGTTTAGTAAACTTTGTTAAACTGGAACCTTGTCATTTCGAATTAACATCATATTCCCCGTCAGATCATCATTGAGGGATTGATGATGATGATGATGAACGTTTTTAAAATTTATTTTACCTTTATTTAACCAGGCAAGTCAGTTAAGAACAAATTCTTATTTTCAATGACGGCCTAGGAACAGTGGGTTAACTTGTCTGTTCAGGACGACAGATTTGTACCTTGTCAGCTCGGGGGTTTGAACTTGCAACCTTCCGGTTACTAGCCCAACGCTCTAACCACTAGGCTACCCTGCCGCCCCGTTTGACCAAAGCCCCGTAGGACTGTGAGCCGTAGTAATACACTATAGTGAATATGGTGCCAAATCAGAACAACCTAGACCAGATAAACTTACCATGTCAGTGTCTATTTCGTGTACAGCGGAGTTCTCAGAGGGTTGACCGTATTCCCCCTGGGCCGCCTCCTCCTTCCTAACCTCTACCTCACTCTGCTCAGTGGGCGCCTCCACCATCTTCTCCTCGTCTTCTTTGTCAGGCTCGTCTGTTGATGAAGACGCCGTCTCCTCTCTGGACTTCTTGACTGGAGGTTCTTCATCCTGTTTGGCTGAGCTTTTGGCTGCGGAGCTCCTGTGGGAGCTTGTTTCACTGCCTGATCGCTCCCTCTTCGACGACCTCTTCTCCTCAGAGTCAGGGGCTGGTGGTCGGTGTCTAGTGTGGGAAAGAGCATTTCATTTCCACTTTATTGTCCCAGAAGGTCAATTTAGTTTAAGCACATTACATATTTTACATTACATACAGTAAAAAGAGAAGTATTTAGTAGTGACAAAAATAACAACGCTCACAGCAAATACACCAACTGTTGTTTAGTTTGACTCACCCGTATTTGAGCTGTTTGTACTTCCTGCTCACGTACACCGTTAACCGCTTGCCTTCCAATTTAGGGGGCGTGTCCTTGTAGGTGTCAGCCATTCTCTCAGCGTCCTCTCCACGTTCCATCTCAATGAAACACTAGAAATGAAAGAATAAACATACAAAATATATATGTGATTTCTACCGCATCCCACTTATTCACCCATGAGGCATTCCAAGAAGCTCTGTAGCTGAAAAAAATATTGAATTCACATTTAATTACCTCGTTGCGAGATCTGTTCAGAAAATAGCGTCTCACTTTGCCGAACGGTTCGGCGATTTTCAGGAGGGAGGCGTCGGAGGATTTGAAGTGGGGAATCTGTCCCACGTATACCACTCTCCCACTCTGCAAGAAGAAGAACAACAAACAACATTACAAACAACTTCTACAGTAGAAGGCTGACCAACAATCTGCAGGTACGGAGCTCACCTGAATGGTAGCGTACGTCTGTGAATGGTAGATTTTCACAGACTTCCCACACACAGTCGGTGTTACATTCCCACTGTAGAAATTGACCATGGCTTTCGCCTCTTCTTCCGAAGTGAGTTGCAGAAAGGCCTAGGTTCACCAACAAAAAGATAGGCAGTGGTTAGATGTTGATGTCCGTCATACTGTTTTTGATTCACTGTCAAGTTAATTAACTCATCAAATCAACCAACTAACTTTACCTCAGGTCTCACGTCAAGCACCAGGTGCTGAACTACAGTACCGAAGGGTTTGGCCAGGGCCAAGATCTCGTTCAGGAAACCATAGGCTCGTTTAAATCCCACAACGTTGACCACTCTCAATCCCCCAATTTTCTTAGAGCTCCCTGCACAAAGAGAGGACGAGAGCGACAATTACACAACTGTTTACTTTTCCAACAATAGTTAATGTAGTTTATTTTCATGTGGGTCGACACCGTAGCAATGGTTTTCAATTCCACAGACGCTGTCAATCAATCATCCTAAATTAAATGATCATACATCATGCTAGAGGTGAAGTTAATGTTGTTCACCTGAAGAGGAGTACTTTTCTTTGGATGAGGAGTCCTGTCTCTCCAAGTCCTCGTCCTCTGCCAGCTCATCCAGAGTCACAAAGTCATCCATGTTTTCCGGGAAGTCCTGCTCCATGCTGCCCTCCTCCTGACGGAAACGAACAACATGTATGTCAACATATTAGTTACATGTTCACTACCGTTCAAAAGTTTAGGGTCACTTAAAAATGTTCTTGTTTTTGAAAGAAAAGCACGTTTTTTTTTGTCCATTAAAATAACATCAAATTGATCAGAAATACAGCGTAGACACTGTTAATGTTGTAAATTACTATTGTAGCTGGAAACGGCTGAGTTTTTTAATGGAATATCTACATAGGCGTAAAGAGGCCCATTATCAGCAACCATCACTTCTGTGTTCCAATGGCACGTTGTGTCAGCTAATCCAAGTTTATAATTTTAAAAGGCTAATTGATCATTAGAAAACCCTTTTGCAACTATGTTAGCACAGCTGAAAACTGTTGTCCTGATTAAGATTCTATATATATATATATATATATCTTGAGATATTGGTTAAATATTATAAATATATGTTTACAATATGGACATCATAAAAGGCAGATAAGTAATTGTGCTCAACAGAACTGAACAAAACACAAGAGTAGCACCAACTTGTAAACAAGACAAATATTTTATATGATCTATAAAAGTTTTCTGTTGTTGACCTACCTGATCTGCAGGTAGCTGTTCTTCATGCATCTCTGAGCTCTCTGCTGGTTCTGCCGACGGCGAGTTAACCTTGACCTCTGCCTCTGGCTCATCTGTAGTGGCTTCAGTTTCCATCTGTTCACTCTCAGGCTCTCCCTCCGCTTTCTCCTCTGCACCAGGCACAGTCCCCTCCTCCACCTCTGACCCCTCAGCTTTCTCTGTGATATCACTACTGCTCAGAACCTTGGCAGTGCTCGGAACGTCGTCTGAGTCCGGAGCAGGTTCCTTCTCCTCCTGCGATTCCAGACTGGTGTTGGCAGCAGGCTCTGGGTCTTCCGTCACGGCTTCAGCATTGTCCGCTGACGGCCCAACATCATGTGAACCCTGGTCTCCCTCTCCTTCGTACTCCTCAGCTTTATCTCCCTCCATCACACCAGCCACCACATCCCCTGACCCCACTCCCTCTCTCCCTGACCCCACTCCCTCTCTCCCTGCATCGCCGTCCTCTCCTTTTGGTGGTTCCTTCGTGTCCTCTTTGGCTTTGCCGCTAGAAGAAGAGGAAGATTTGGTGCTCTTGGAGGAGGAAGATTTGTCTTTGGGTCCAGTACTACTGCTTCTTCTCCTTCTCTTGTCATCCATCAGTTTGTTGGAGCGATTATTCACACTGTTACAGACAGACATACAATCAGTCCAGAAAGCTCTGTGGAAAAAAAGGACAACTAAGTCCTCTAATATGATAATGAAGCACTGAATCTTGGGAATTCTTACTTCAAGGTCTTGTACTTGGTACAGATGTTTAAACGGACAGTCTTTCCCTGGATGGTCAGTGGATTCAGAGTGTGGTACTTCACCAACATCTCAGCATCCTCCGCAGACCCCAGCTGAACAAAAGCCTTGGAAGACGAACGCTTAACGATACATTTTAAGCATTGACATGACACATCCAGAAATACATTTAAAAAAATACTGTGCAATTTAGCAAGATGCTTTTATCCATATGTATTTATACAAACAGAAGAGTAAGACTTTTACCTCTTCAGTTAGAAACAAGTGTTTCTTTACGACGCCGAAGCGCCGCGCGATGGTGAGGAGTTCCTGCTTCTTCTCGTTCTCACGCGGCAAGTTGGAGAAGAAGACTACCTGCGATTGGTTCGCCACCACTGGATCTTTGCCTTGTTTCGCCTCCCGGTTGATTCTCTCAGTTCTGCGGTCTTTCTGTATTCAGAGAGAGGAACATATTACGTGTACCGATCTGCGAGCATGATCACTGGGGGTCGTTAACGGTCAGCGAAGATAGAAACGCAGCCGAGCGACTTTAAGTATTTCAATCTACACAGCAGATCGATACAGGCAAAACTAATGAAAATAGATGAATAAGGGCATTCCAATATTACCTGAATCACCATGAGTTCTTTGGACAGATATAAGGTGATTTGTTTCCCGTGCAACATCGCTGGGTTCTGCTGGTAGTAGCTCACCACATCCCTAGCTTCCTTATGAGTCTCCATTTCTAAAAAGGCCTGTGGGAGTAGGAATACGCACCATGAACCCTACAGGACCAGTCAGCAGGTGCTCTAATACAACACCATCTGTTTACTTCTGTTAAATGGGGCAATAAAGAACAAGTTTTAGGTTATTTATTATTATTTATTTTTTTAAACCTAAATCTTCACAGACAGTTACTCTGTTATTCAAAGTAGAGTTCGCATTGTGATACGTTGATTTCCGTTGTACTGTAATACGTTACTGGTTTATTCCCACCAGGGATGCACGATATATCGGCGAACATATCGGAATCGGACGATATTAGCTAAAAATGCCAACATCGGTATCGGCCCGATGTCTAGTTTAACGTTGATGTGGAAAAACTTTATCAAAGCTGACGTGGATACCTATATAACGTAGGTACATGACATAATGACGCCACGTACAATGTTGCGCTACACGTGCAACACAGCGTTCCTAACCTGGTCCACAATGTCTGCTGTGTGGATCGAGCAGTCAACAAGTCCAGCAGTCATTTGAAAAGAGTAAGAACATTTTCAGCGAGACAACTCAAAAGGCGAAAATCCATTAACGCCACGATAATGGAATTCATTGCCCTTGACAAATCAACCGTTCTCTGTCGTGGTTGATGTTGGCTTTCGCCGACTGGTCGAGCACCAGGTACACACTACCGTTACCAAGTGCGCTATTGTTCAGATGTTTCCCTACCGGAGTTACACAGTACTAGCGTCACTGCTATTAGCTTCACGACATACTATGGAACGCCGGTTGGGTCTTTGCGTGTCAAGAAAGATACACGTCAAATAAGCTTTTAATTTGACAAGTCAAAAAAACACAGTTCTATTATATCATGTTGTGTGTTCTGAATTTGCACGTGCAAGCCAAGCACCACCACTACTATCAGAAGCACTGACAAAGCTGTACAAAAAAAAGTCTGCCAACAAGCAAACACCGGGCCACGAACGATGTGTTTACAATACCACGTTGGTAATAAAGCATTATTTGTTCGACCGCAACTTCTGGGATAGATAACTAGTTTTAGCTTGGTACCTAGCTAGCACCAATACAACCAGCCTGAAAACAGTGACCAGTAGAAACTGCAGTCATTTTCATTATTCTCATTCTTAGCTATTCTTAGCAATGATAGTATTAGCTAGGTAGCCACTTGTTGTTTGCCTATTGAAAATGGAACTTCAGTTCATGGAAATAAATAGCTAGCCAGCTACATAGCTTTGGACAACACGGTTAACATTATAAACAGCCAGCTAGCTTCATCTAGCTAGTGGGGCTCGACCGGATCGGGTTATGTGTTGTTAAGCTAGCCACAATAAAGATTAGGCACAATAGTGGAATTTGTGGTTCGCCTTCAAAAGAAAAGTACCTCTTTTGAAAGTGATGCAGAAGGTTACAATTGGTGGAATCGTGTCATATTTAGACTAGATCACGTTAAACAAGGTTGGAATGTGATGCAATGAAATGGGGTATCAGTCTACTCAGTGACACCCGCAGAACACAATGGTGAAGAGTTTATGCAAATATTAGCGTTGTTGCTCTTATCTCGGGACTGTGACATCACCTCCCCAGTCAGCCTATTGTGTGTATTGACATTCATATTGCACTGCACAGCTTTACCTAAGGATTGGGGATCAATGAAATGGGGTAACAGTCTACTTAATACCCAATATGTATTTTCCCAACATCCTCCTCGGAGTATTCAGACTCCAAAACATCCACGCAGTATTGTTTTTCCTCAGGAATAGTGTTCCATACACATAGGTTGACAATAAATGTGGCTCAATTCACAGTTGTTTCAGAGTCCCGTAATAAGAGCTAGGAAGCTAATGTTCTCTGGGTGTCACTGAGTAGACTGATACCCCATGTCATCGATCCGCAATCCATAGGTAAGGCTGTACAGTGAAATAAGGATGTCCCCAATGCAATTCTAAAGTATAATACATCCAGTGTGATTTCAACAGATTTTTTGTCAAATTAATGTATTTTGTTGATTTTATATAGCAACATTCCAACCTCGTTTAGCATGATCTATTAAATTATGGCATAACTCGACTTAGTGTTCACTTGCATCACTGTCAATTACATTATTTTGAAGTCCACTATAGTGGCTAATCCTTATTGTGGCTAATCCTTATTGTGGCTAATCCTTATTGTGGCTAATCCTTATTGTGGCTAGCTTCACATAGATGTGTCCGACCACCATGAATCAAATAAGAACTGTCTTATAAATTAGGGTTATTTAAGATTACACCTAGCTATATAGTTAGCTAGCTAGCTAACTATATAGCTACTGAAACAGATGTCATTTTGCTATGTTTTCGGGGAAGAACATCCATGAGCTAGCTAGCTTTTTTTTGAATGACCAGGTGCGCCAGACAACTTCACCAGCATCGTAGCACACGTATCGATGAATCGTTGTGACATGAAATACGAATGATAGTGTAATCCATGTGTAATAACTACATAAGAAAATGAATGAACGGGTTAAATTATTATGTGATGTACAGTTATTCAGGTCCTGATTGGTCAATTTGACACGCAAAGACCCAAACAGCATTTCATAGAAATCCTGGTTGAGAATGAAACAACTGAACAAATGAACAACGAAACAGCATACACAGCAAGTAAGTGAAAGAAAAAGATTTTGATGATGTTTTACTGGTTATGGGGACATACGTAAATGGCAGCAAAATAACTTTTGGTCAGTGTGGTGTGTGTGTAACCTTTAACTAGGCAAGTCAGTTAAAAACACATTTTTATTTACAATGATAGCCTACCCCGGCCAAACGCGGACGACGCTGGGCCAATTGTGCGTCTCCCTATGGGACTCCCAATCATGGCCGGATGTGATACAGCCAGGATTCGAACCAGGGACTGTAGTGATGCCTCTTGAACTGAGATGCAGTGCCTTAGACCACTGTGTCCGTGTGTGTAACTATTTAACTATTAACTAGAATGATTAAAAGGTCGATAAAATGTTAAATATGGGTTATCGGTATCGTTTTTTTGTTGGCAAAAAAAATATCAGATATCGGTATCAGCCAAAAATGTAATATCGGTGCATCACTAATTCCCGCTACACAATAATTATTAGGATACCATTTAGCCATCGCTCATTCACTAGCTAGCCATGCTACCATTTAGCCATCGCTCATTCAATAGCTAGCCATGCTACCATTTAGCCATCGCTCATTCAATAGCTAGCCATGCTACCATTTAGCCATCGCTCATTCACTAGCCAACCATGCTACCATTTAGCCATCGCTTATTCAATAGCCAACCATGCTACCATTTAGCCATCGCTCATTCACTAGCCAACCATGCTACCATTTAGCCATCGCTCATTCACTAGCCAACCATGCTACCATTTAGCCATCGCTCATTCACTAGCCAACCATGCTACCATTTAGCCATCGCTCATTCACTAGCCAACCATGCTACCATTTAGCCATCGCTCATTCACTAGCCAACCATGCTACCATTTAGCCATCGCTCATTCAATAGCCAACCATGCTACCATTTAGCCATCGCTCATTCAATAGCCAACCATGCTACCATTTAGCCATCGCTCATTCAATAGCCAACCATGCTACCATTTAGCAATCACTCATTCAATAGCCAACAATGCTACCATTTAGCCATCGCTCATTCACTAGCCAACCATGCTACCATTTAGCCATCGCTCATTCAATAGCCAACCATGCTACCATTTAGCCATCGCTCATTCAACAGCCAACCATACTACCATTTAGCCATCGCTTATTCAATAGACAAACATGCTACCATTTAGCCATCGCTCATTCAATAGCTAGCCATGCTACCATTTAGCCATCGCTTATTCAATAGCCAACCATGCTACCATTTAGCCATTGCTTATTCAATAGCCAACCATGCTACCATTTAGCCATCGCTTGTTCAATAGCCAACCATTCTACCATTTAGCCATCGCTTATTCACTAGCCAACCATGCTACCATTTAGCCATCGCTTAATAAATAGCCAACCATGCTCTTAAGTAAATAGATCAGTAGCCTCTGACAGTATGAGTAGGCTACAGTATTGCTGTGCGATAGGTGTGACATCGTCAAGGCAGGAGACAGAAAAACAACGTATTGATAAAGTAAATATTGAACAACAATTCATATTTTTGTATAGAAGTGTTGTCTGTAGCATTTACTTTAAAATTGTTCAATAGGCCAATAACTCTTAGAGAATGTGCAGCCAGTGTTTGGCGCCCTCTATAGACGGCATGCATTTTAGTTTCAAAGCCACTGCAAAAAAAACTCTACAGAAATGTGATCATTTGGCATTGCGCTTTAGAAACTGTCCTGGTCCTGTTCCAAATCATAGAGCAAATGAGAGCGTTTTTGTTACCACGAAAAGGGTGAATGGAGGGCATTTTTGTTACCATTAAAAGGGTGAATGGAGGGTGTTTCTCCACCCAGTACAGCCAGAAGAGGACTGGCCACCCCACATAGCCTGGTTCCTCTCTAGGTTTCTTCCTAGGTTCTGGCCTTTCTAGGGGGTTTTTCCTAGCCACCGTGCTTCTACACCTGCATTGCTTGCTGTTTGGGGTTTTAGGCTGGGTTTCTGTACAGCACTTTGAGATATCAGCTGATGTACGAAGGGCTATTGAAATAAATTTGATTTGATTTGTTTTTGATACCATTAAAAGGGTGAATGGAGGGCGTTTTTGATACCATTAAAAGGGTGAATGGAGGGCGTTTTTGATACCATTAAAAGGGTGAATGGAGGGCGTTTTTGATACCATTAAAAGGGTGAATGGAGGGTGTTTTTGATACCATTAAAAGGGTGAATGGAGGGTGTTTTTGATACCATTAAAAGGGTGAATGGAGGGTGTTTTTGATACCATTAAAAGGGTGAATGGAGGATGTTTTTGATACCATTAAAAGGGTGAATGGAGGGTGTTTTTGTTACCATTAAAAGGGTGAATGGAGGGTGTTTTTGTTACCATTAAAAGGGTGAATGGAGGGTGTTTTTGTTACCATTAAAAGGGTGAATGGAGGGCGTTTTTAGGCAAGGTTGTAACGCTTGCTCACGAGTGCAGAAATATAGTCTGGCTCTGACATATCAATGGAAAACGCATGTAGCGTGCGACAGTTTGATAAATCACAATCATTTGTCGAGCACGCAAATCCTAGAATCTCCACGTACGCCAGGATTTAAGTGAGAAATGTATAAATGAGACCTCGGGCACAAAGTGTCGTGCTATACCTTGTTCTTCAGAACAAGGTGTTCACAGAGAGTTCCAAAGGGTTCAGCCAGGGCGAACAGGGCTTTGTTAGACAGAGGACTCCTGTCATATTTGGCCACCACTACTTTGCTTCTGATCTGATGAGGAGAACAGTTACAAAACAGGTTGAATCCATCACTTTCACACCAAAGGCCCACCAGTAAATACATGTTGATTTGAGGAAGAGTTCCTTGGCCACTGCATTACAGTAAATAGAATCGTATTTTATCAAGATAATTTGACAAATAAAACACATTACCTGCTTGAGTGCCATAGAGTGTTGATGTGGCTTGCCTGATCCAACATTAGATCCAGCACCACCACCTAAAATAAATAATAACAACACAGGGCTTTTATATATATATATATATATATATATGGCTTTTCAAGGACCCACAGTCCCTTAAATTACAACAGTTGAAAGCTAAACAAAAGCAAACATGGATTGCTAACTTACTTTGTCTATATAGACTACAGGGTCAGGAAGCCAATATGTCATTTGGGTGAACTAGGCCTATCCCTTTAATGATAATGATTACATGATAATGAATACAGAAATTCACCAGTAAGTGACAGGAATAAGCATACATTGGTTGCGTGCGAAAAAGGCACCCTATTCCCTACTTTTGACCAGAGCCCATTAAGGAAGTAGTGCCCTACTTTTGGCCAGAGCCCTATGGGACCCTAATCAAAAGTAGTGCACTAAAATGGAATAGGGTGCCATTTCAGACACAGACGTAATCTTTCACACAAACACAGCATTACCCCAGCCGGAGCTCATGCGGCCTCCTCCAGCCTGCTGCCCACCGCCCATGGGGATTGGTCCCAGAAGACTGGCTGATTGATTGGTGGTCTCCTGTAGATGAGACGCACCGCTGAAAAAGGGACAAACATGAGATTCAGTCTACTATTATACAAGGCTGATTCATCCACGTATTTAAACGGGCAACTGCACTTCCTGATTTAGCCTCATTTTAGATTTGGTTGATTAAGAAATGGTAGCGGCCATTACTGAATTCAAAGGCGAGTTGGTTTCAGGGTGTGGTTTGATGTGGGTGTCTCATGTGTGTGTGTTCGCAGATGGGAAGAGTTCCGACAAATTATTTCCACAATTAACTTCAGCCGTCTGGAGTGCGACCGTGGTAAATTTGGTTTGACTTTGGATAGCCTATCTCCGGGGCTAGTTAGGGACCGTCAATAAATTACACAATGTAAATGAGACAATATTTTCATGTTGCATACCTTTTAGTTCTCATTAAATGCTGTCAATATTTGAGGTTTTTAAGTCATTGAAATTTGGAGCTATTTGGATTTTAACATATACATTGTACATTGTGTAATTTACCGATGGCCCCCAACTAGCCCCATAGGGATATCCAAAGTCAACCCTGATTTACCACAGGCATTACGATTGGGTGGCATACAGCTGTACTCCGAATTGATGATTACTAGTGTGCTGCCAGCTGTGGGCAGGATAAAAACAAAGCCAACTTTCATTTATGTTGTGATGCAGTCACGACTACAAGTCTCACAAAACCTTGTTTTGGAAAAGACTGACTTTATGACCAAAATTATTATATTTACACTTTGTAGTACATTTTGACATTCGAATAAATGTTTCACACTCATATTTGATTTGATTTGATTAGAATCTCTTTTAGTCCCCATTTGGACTAATCTTCCAAGAGTCCATATTGATGCCACACAGCCCTTTTTTCAAAATGAGAAGTTGTTTTTTAGGGGTAGTTGCTCTTTAAAAATCAAAACACCTGAAAGGTTCTGGTTTACTGTGTTCTTATGTTCTTTATAAACTCTTTGGATAATAACTCTTTGGATAAACAACCGGCATGTGTGTGTGAGAATTTTTAAATTAACTAGGCAAGTCAGTTCAGCACAAATTCTTATTTAGAATGACGGCCTACACCGGCCAAACCAGGACGAAGCTGGGCCAATTGTGCGTTGCCCTATAGGACTCCCAATCACGGCCGGTTGTGATACAGCCTGGATTTGAACCAGGGTGTATGTAGTGATGCCTCTAGCACTGAGATGCAGTGTCTCAGACCGCTGCGCCATTCGGGGGCCCAAGAAAGAGAGAGCGTTTGTCTGCGTGTGTGTGCGCGGGAGACACACATACCCTCTGCTTGTGGCCATGTGTGGATCCCATTCTGGGTACCTAAAGATCATGGGAGAATATTGGTTTTTTTAAAAATGGCTGGTGGTAGCACATATTTTTATTATAAGACAAACCTCCAAAAAAGTTCCTTTCTTTTTCCCCCATTATTTTTTACAACAGGCAGGGGAAAAGTTGTACACAGACGTTTCAGTGTGTATCACCTTCTTCAGTGTTTATCTGAACATTAGTGAAAATAACCTTGTGGCTAAAAGGCCTATACATAACGTAGTGTGTTTGAATAGAAAGAGTAACTTACATTTGCAGGAGGAGCCTCTGGTTTTCTGTGTGGCGTAATCCATCCGTGTGCTGGTTCCACTCCTGCAGACCAAGACAACCACTGGATGAGAGACTGATTTACTGAAGACATACACTGTGTACATTAATTGGCTCCCACACCAATTAGAAAGCAAAAGGGTGATTCAACTATGGCTCTTCAAAAGGAGAAAGAAGCTGAATAAGTGGAGATATGACGCTAATATAAACAAACTTGTTGAACCATTACTTTGTGTACAGTAGGATTGGCTTTCGTCAGTTGATAATAGAAATATATAAAAGATTTGATCATAAATTCTGGTCTTGAATTGAAAAAGTGTCCGTGCGTGCATGACAGCAGCAATCAAACTGAGATCAGAGTAGACAGTGTGTGTGGATGGATGAAACAGACAGGTAAAGTGGAAAAGGAATTGGAGTTACTACTCACCATGGTAGAATGCACGTCAAAATCACAAAGAGAGCACACATGGGGAAACATGTGAGGTATAACTCCTAAGAAGTCCTGCACTTTGCCTTGGGACGGGGATCCCATTCTCCTGGTCATAAAGACACTGTCTGCCGCTGAAGGGGGACCCATGCCCATACCGCTGTAGCGATCACGGGAAAGATCTGAATACCACCCTGGGTCTCTTCCACCACTGCCGTGGCCATAGTCGAGTTCGTACCTTCCAGCTGAAGTGTCTTGGATGGAATTGTAGCCCAAGTCTCCTTGCTGAGCGTGGGCCGAAGCTTGCCCCATGGAACCACCCAGTCTTCCAACACGCATGTCATCCCAGTTGTCTCTGCTGGCTCTGTATGAGGGCTCAGAGGAGAGCCCGGACAGGTCCCCTCTAGAGTTGCCTGCCATGCGTCTGTCAGAATCCACCTTCCGGTTCTTAAGCTGCATTATAAGTTGAGGCAAGGACTCCACACTAATGTTTTCTTCTGGGATCTGTGCCAGCACGTCTAGGTCAGCGGGCGACAGGCCCAAGCTGGCAAACAGCTTCATGGAGTTGCCAATGTGGCCGCCACCACGACGGGACAGCTGGGGGTCATGGTCGCCCTCACCACCACCCATACCTGAGGACATGCTGTGCAACTGTCTGGAGGTTGAGCCATGATGGAGGCTGTCTGAACACTGTTCATTCATGCTGAAGTTGAGGGTCTCAGCAGCAGCCAGGAGCCCGCGTCCCACAGCAAAGCCTTTCTGAGAGCTATCAGATGGAATCTTCTGGGACATGGCCACTCTCAAAATGGCTGACGTGCCCTAAACTACCTTGACGTGAAACTCCACGGTACAAGAACAGAATAAGGAAGCAGTTAAAGCGAGGGCCAATTTAAGTCTTTGATCGAAGGGAAGATTCAGTCAATTCAAAAAGAGACAACGACGTGGCAACAAGTCAACGTGGATGATGAAAAAGGGAAAACTCTCCTCTTCATCTGACGGAATATTTCTGCAGAAACATAATGGTGAAAGTGTAGGGTGTAAGTTCTTGTCTGCCACCCTCCTCCACAGTTAGCATGGGGATATGGAGGTGCAAACAACACTGTCTGCAGCCAGGTTCAGTTAGCCTACAATGTACAGATAGCAAGTGTGGAGAGGGCCCAATTCAAATAGTAGTCAATTGAACTGTGTTCTGAATCAGAATGTTAGGTTTATATGAAAGAAACAGGAAGAATCATTTACAAAGCATTGAAGAGAGACAACTCACAGAAAAGGAGGGAAATGTACAGCATGAGATTCAGACGTGAATTGACCTCATACGAAAGTAGAGGAAGATACTGTGTATCATGAACTGTATGTCATAGCCAGAAGAGAAGATAGATTACCCCATGTTTGATCTTCATAAAACAAGGACAATGCTCACACTTTATCAGATGACCAACAATAGGCCGAACTGCAGTGGACACAACTTGACATGAATTGAAGAGCTAAAATGTGTAGCTACTAGGTTACAATGAGCAGTGGGGTTCGTGATAAAAATGGAATTTGGATTCAGTCTCTGATCGGGAAAGACTTGGATCAAGCTATAGCAAAGACACGAGTATAGAGAATGTATCGCAACATTAGCTATTCCTCTTAAAAACAAGTTGCTAGCTAACACGAGATGCAGCTAACCGCAACAGCGGTTTTGTCTGTACTGCAGCTGTGCAGACAAAAACATTTGCACTCAGTGTGAATTAATATTTGCTGAATTCTATGCGTATTAGATATAAAAACGTTGTTTGAAGATGATAGCAACTAACTAAATGTTAATATGCAACAGCATAACCACATATTTGATGTGAAAGGCCTCTGGCCATAGTTGGCTTGCGAAGCTAATTTGATGGCGGCATTTAGCTGCATGTTCTCATGATGAGATTGTACATTATTCTACAAAAAAAATGGAGTTCTATGAAAACAATATATAGTTGTAATTTGTAACGTTAGTTATTTTAGTTTCGAAACGTCGTTTTTCCGAGGTTAAGGGGCTGTGTTTATTTGTCCTTACCTGCGCAGGGGGGTGACGCTATAGCGAGCCAAGGAGTATGCGCCCTAACCACGTGGGAGGGTCAGACGCGTCGTTCCATCTCTGACGTTCTACATGTAAACAAACATACTCAGCAGCCATTCTTTTTCACGGTCTAAGAAGAGTTCAGCTGACACTTCCAGCTTTGAAACTTCACCTCTGGTAATTTGACCGTTCTGAAATATCGTAACGATATATGGCACTGCTGTGGTCCATATAAAACAGAAATGAGTGTCCCTACTTGCTGCTTTTAGACTTTATATCGAGTCGTCTTAATAACAAAGGCAGACAGACAACACGTGTCTGTAGATAGCTAACGTTACGCAGTGGTCATAGTTAACATTTTGAACTGTAGTGTGTTTTTCCCCTAGTCGTCGGTTGTTTATTTCTGTGTCTTATTATTACTGTGTTCTGAAATATTGTCTTATTCCGGTTGTTCTGTTTCTTTTTTGCAGAAATAGCTAAATTGTCTTCGTTACAGCCAAAATGAAAGACCCAAGTCGTATCAACAATACCCCGAGCCTCAGCAGCATAGAATTGATCCTACATGGACAGTTCATCAATGATGACAATCCCTTTGTTGAATACATGTGGATGGAGAACGAGGAGGAATTCAACAGACAGGTACTCTACTTATTCTGCCTATTGATCAGGTACTAGATTAGGTAGCTAGTTGATGTCATTTTTCATGCCTACACCACCACACACAAATAAATACCTATTTTTGTAATGCTAATGTATCGTTATTTATTTAATTTATAGTGCTACGAAGAGTTGGGTGTCTAAAGTATTTTTCATGCTTTTCCCCCAGATTGAGGAGGAGCTGTGGGAGGAGGAGTTCATTGAGCAGTGTTTCCAGGAAATGTTAGAGGAAGAGGAGAACGAATGGTTCATCCCAGCCAGAGATCTCCCTCCAACCCTCGGTCAGCTCCAGGATCAACTAAACCTACTGGTCCTCAGTGACACAGGCATCGCAGACAGCCTGGCGGTAAATGTTTCAGAGTGGTTTTGTTTGTCCAGGTTTTATGAAAGTTAAGTCTGTGGAAAGTAGCCATTTTAGTTGGCCTACTCCTAGTTTCGCGTTAGCCTCGTAAATACCAGACTGATTACCACTGCGTGTAGGGAACCATTCATGTGAGCGTGCAGGATCAATCGGCTCGCCAGGCTAGTCTCGTGTGGCCATCCTTCCAAATCTGTTCTCATCAACTCGTGAAAAGCCTGTGTTTCTAAGGCTTTAAATTTTTTTTTATTTAAATATATATATATATTATTATTTATTTTTTTTACCATTATTTAACTAGGCAAGTCAGTTAAGAACAAATTCTTATTTACAATGACGGCCTATCCCGGCCAAACCCGGATGACACTGGGCCAATTGTGGCTGCCCTATGGGACTCCCAATCACGGCCGGATGTGATACAGACTGAGGCTAGCCTAGGTCCCAGATATATATATATATGTGCTATCTTGTTCTAGTTTCAAGTTTTATTAGTCGTATGTACGGGATACACAAGGGATACACCGTCCAATGAAATGCTGACTTGCAGGTTCCTTGTCGACAATGCACCAACAATAAGAAATAATAAAAGATAAGAATACGAACAGAAAGTAAATGGCTCAGTAGAATATAATAAACATTTTAGCATGAGTATAAAGTATGATTTTTGTCAAGATGGCACAGGCTGGAACATACTGTACAAATAGTCGGCCTATGGCATCTCCATTTGTTTGGATTGAATAATCTGTAAGCTTTGATTACATTTTCCCTCATGTTTTTTTTCTCTTTAGATTAACAGCAATTTGAACCCTGAAGCACAAGAATTCGTACCAGGATTGAAGCACTGAGACTAGTCCTCTGATGAAGAAGTCATCTGTCCACACTGAAGCCAGCGTAGGAAGATCTGTTTGAGTTTTGTTAATCTGTTGCACTTAATGTGTTGCCAAAGTTTTCCAGCTAGCCCTGCATGTTTAACGTTTTGAATAATGTTGTGTATATAAATCATATGTTTTTTGTAACTCTTCTGAATGTAAAAACAGGGTAGGAGCCAGAAGACCATTTACTTATATTTCCTTTTTGAATATTATAGGCCTATGTTATGTAAGTAGTTCTAACATACCTGCCCCATCAAATAATACTTTTCTGTTCAATCAAAATTAGTGGTTCATTTAAAAATCAAAAGACATTTTTCATTAGATCTTGGTTTGCATTATGAATTCCTTTTATTGAAATGCAGATTCTAAATAGTCCGTGTGGCCATTTGATTCATTGTTCAGCAGTCTTATGGCTTGTGGGTAGAAGCTGTTAAGGAGTCTTTTATTTTCATTGCTCCTTTACTTCCTGCCATTATCGTTCAGGTGCTTGATATCCTAAAGCCATGCAGACGTTGACTTTAGATTTTTTTTAAATGCACATAAAATGGAAAACTACTGTATAAAAATGTACCAAAAGTATTGCACAAACATACAACAAAAAAACATATATATTTTTTTTTCTTAAAGTATTTGAAAATAAATATTGCTGGACTCTATATTTGTGATTTCACAAAAAAATAAACATGGCTCCCTCATAAATGTATACTCTTGAATACCCTGTTTTCATATAGTAAACAAACCGCAATCGACTTTGTAGTTTACCTTTCACTTCCGGTTCCGGTTTAGACGCCGGTGAAGCGCGCTAGCTACAGGTTACGGTAAGACACAATGACCAAAGTTGTATACCGATATTTATGTCAAGTCTTTATATCTATTCACTAATTATCTTCATCTTTCAAAAAATTGCTGGTTTGTATGATGGCTAGTTATCGAGCTAACGCGAGAGGAAGTTAGCTTGCTTAAGTCAACGTTAGCTTTGCTAGTTCAGCTAGTGTCAGTTTCGTTTTTGTAAATGTATGCTATTTATAACTTTTTGGTATTTCGATGGTCTACAATATCTATCTAGCTATCTATGTAATTTTTATCACTTGCATGAGCAACCCTTTCAGGCCTATGGTTTGGCTCCATGTCAGAACTAACTAACGTTCAGACAGCATTTGCCAGTGACGTTAGCTAGATCTGCATGACGGTTCGGGCTAGGCCTGCTGGTTATCGCCAGCATGTCACACCTACAAGGAATCAGCTAAAGTCAAGATAGATCCCGCCCCCAAGTTTCCTGATATTAAATCCATATTCTACTAGATTGCTTCTTTGATCCCTCATCTCTTCACTGGCAACTTTCTCTACAGAGATTTGATACGTTTACGTTCCAGCATGTCTCACAACTACTCCTACAGACGACCACCACCAGCTAAAGATCTAAGAGCCAGCGCTTTCGACTCTCCAGATCACCTGCACCCTGGAGACCACAGTCACAATGTTTGTAGATCGTCCCAGGAGGCTCCGTCTCATTCCACAATACCATCCTACCCATCCTCCTCATCCAGAGCCTCCGCTGCCACCGAGTCCCCTTACTCCTTCTCACTAAGCCAGTCAGACCCTTACTCCTCCCTAAGCCGGTCAGACCCTTACTCTTCCTCTCTAAGCCGGTCAGACCAAACTCTGACCCTCCTGAGCAGCTGTGGGCTTGAGCCCAAAGACTTGTCTCTACTAGCCGAGATGCCTGAGGAGCTCATCACTGTGGAGAACCTACCACGTCTGCTCCTGGAGATCAGAAAGAAGAGGGCGACACAGCAACCACCATATCCAGCTATGACCTCTTACCCCCCTGCTGCCACATCTCGCCCCCCCACTGCTACCCCTCCTCCAGGCCGTGCGTGGGAGCAGCGTGACCAGAGTCGTTCTCAGCCATTAGACTACCCAAACCCCGCTCTTCCCCCTTCCCAACTCCTTCCCACAGAACAGGCTGAGCCCTGGCAACTAGATCGTCATGGCAACCCGATGCAGTACACACGCTCTCGCCTAGAACCTGTGCCTGTCAGAGTTGTGGACTACCACTATGGTAAAGAAACTCCCAGAAGTTACCAAACTCCTATGTCCACTTACAACACGGCCCAAGGAGGAAGCAGCAACACCTGGAAACCCCCCAACTCATCCCAACCAGCAGTAGATTACAGGTACCCACCACCACCAGCTACAGACTACAGACCACGCCCAGACAAAGATGTCCCAGTTGTCACAATCAAGATGGCCACCTCTGGCAAAACTCCCACCAAGAAGGCTGCTCTTGACTTCCACGGAGAAATCCCCCAAACGTTTCCTTATTCGTGCTCTCTCTGCGATATTACTGTGCTCTCTGAAAAGGTAAGTAGCTTACTCCTCTTATTTCTGTTGAATCTGCATTATCTGGGTCTCAGGTAGGTTCATGTGTGTGTGAAAGGGTCAACAGTGTATGAATCTTAAGCCTATTTGTGTCACTAATAATATACAGTTACTGCTACGTATGTTAGAAGACAGCCTCATCTTAAATATGAACAATCAGTGAGATTTTTTTTTTTGTGTCCTTTTTGTTGTTGTTGCAGTGCTGGTTCACACACGTCAATGGAACTCAACATGCAGACGGACAGCTCACACTTCTTCAAATGTGAGTAATCACATACTCAATGTGTTTTTCCAGTTCTCCACTCAACAGCATGACACAAGCATTTTGCTATATCTGCTAAATATGTGTATGTGACCAATACATTTGATGACGTTTCAAACTCTTACTGTCATTATTGATATTGTAATAGGCCTAGCTTAAATCGATTAAGTTCCTAAGTTGTCCAGCTTTGATTTTTTTTTTTTTTTTTTTTATCATTCTATCTCTTCGTCTTGGGCCTATGTTTTTAGGTATCCTGAATGGGATTGCCGGATGCAGACCGCCAGAAGGTAAGAGCATATCTCTCTGTCTGTCTGTGTGTGTGGGCTTGGTATTAATGTAGAATAGATCCTAACTACAGGCCTTTTAATCCCTTTAGTGGTGATGACCACACAGACAGACCAAGGGTTGAAGAGAAGACTGGTGGACCTTCCCATAGGTCTATTAACTACTTAGGTAAACTAACTTCATTAGCTTGTCTATAAATAATACAGTACCTTCAGAAAGTATTCATACCCCTTGACTTATTCAACATTTTGTTGTGTTACAGCCTGAATTCAAAATGGATTAAATATATGTTGTTTTCTCTCGCCCATCTACCCACAGTACCCCATAATGATGAAGTAAAAACATGTTTTTTGAAATTGTTGCAAATGAATTTTGGGATTTTGCCTGCGTTTTGCTCTATTCTGTTTCTTTTTATCCTAAAAAAAACTCCCTAGTACTTGTCGATGATGAACATACCCATAACATGATGCAGCCACCACCATGCTTGAAAATATTAAGAGTGGTACTCAGTGAGGTGTTGTGTTGGAGATGCCCCAAACATAATGCTTTGTATTCAGGACACAAAGTACATTTTTTTGGCCACCTTTTTAGCAGTTTTACTTTATTGTAAACAGGATGCATGTTTGGAATATATTTATTCCGTACAAGCTTCCTTCTTTTCACTCTGTCATTTAGGTTAGTAGGTAGACTAGTGGGTAGAGCGTTGGGCCAAGGTCTGTCGTTCTGCCCCTGAGCAAGGCAGTTAACCCACTGTTCCCCGGGTGCCAAAGACCTGGATGTTGATTTAAGGCAGCCCCCCCGTACCTCTCTGATGCAGAGGGGTTTGGGTTAAATGCGGAAGACACATTTCAGTTGAAGGCATTCAGTTGTACAACTGACAAGTATTGTGGCTTAACTACAAAGTTGTTGATCCTCAGTTTTCTCCAATCACAGCCATTAAACTCTGTAACTGTTTTAAAGTTACCATTGGCCTCATGGTGAAATCCCTGAGTGGTTTCCTTCCTCTACGGAAACTGAGTTAGGAAGGACACCTGTATCTTTGTAGTGACTGGGTGTATTGATAGATACACCATCCAAAGTGTAATTAATAACTTCTCCATGCATGCTCAAAGCGATATTCGATGTCTGCTTTATTTTATATTTACCCATCTACCAATACGTGTCCTTCTTTGTGAGGCATTGGAAAACCTCTCTGGTCTTTGTGGTTGAATCTGTGAAATTCACTGCTCGACTGAGGGACCTTACGTGTGTGGGGTACAGAGAAAATCATATTAAACGCTACTATAGGACACAGAATGAGTCCTTGCAACTTGTGACTTATTAAAGACATTTTAAGCTTTCCATAACAAAGTGGTTGATGGCATATTGGCATTTCAGCTTTTCATTAATTTGTTAACATTTCTCAGAACATAATAGAGGCCAGTGACACAAAATCTCATTTTAATCCAATTTATCTTCAGGCTGAAACACAACAATGTGGATTAAGTCAAGGGGTGTGAATACTTCCTGTATATACCATTTTATCAGACACTTTTATCAAGCATTTTCGAATTTTAGATTTATTTTTTAAATTTACCTTTATTTAACGAGGCAAGTCAGTTAAGAACAAATTCTTATTTTCAATGACGGCCGAGGAACAGTGGGTTAACTGCCTTGTTCAGGGGGCAGAACGACAGATTTGTACCTTGTCAGCTCAGGGATTCGATCTTTGCAACCTTTCGGTTACTAGTCCAACGCTCTAACCGCTAGGCTACCGCCCCACAACTCTGGAGTTGGTAGCGTCATGCACGAACAAACTGAGCCACACAGGACTATTTGCTTTGCCGGTATATGTCTGATTTATCCATGTAACATATTAACGTGCCAGTAACTTACCTTCTATATTGTCCTGTAGGTAAACCGTCAAGTAGCGGCTCTAGAAAAAACGTAGACACTAAGACGAAGGTGACAAAGGTATTGTTGTTCTTCTGGTTTATTACTATCTAGGTTTCCCCCCTTTTTTCATTTTTTTTTCTTCACATTGTCTGTTTACTTGCCTTAATTCTCCAGGGGAGTGGCAAAGTGGTTTGTGCCAAATTTACCGCCCGGTGTCTCAACGAAGATGGTTTGAAGGACCTGATTAATCCGTTTGGGGAAGTCGTGAAAGTCATCATGTTCCCTGCTTTGGTAAGAAGACTAGTAGCCTATTCATCCTGCCATCTATTACAATACGTAATATATGTCTTTTCAATTCCTCTGAAATGGGTCAAAAGTCTTGCATTGACTGAATAATAATTGAGAAAATCTTATCGTCATCATGTTGTAAGTATAGAAGTAGAATCGACCACCCATCATGGCCTCATTGACTACAATAGGGATATCCATTCTAGTAATAATGTTTTTATGGTTCTTGTAACACTGCATTTTCAGGCTTTTGTGGAGATGGGCTCAACTGACCAGGCAGCCGATATTGTGAAATACTACCTCAGTAACCCAGTGACGGTGAAAGGAGGACAAGTCACCTTCTCTGTCTCGTCAACATTTAACTTCCTACAGGTACATTTTTACAAGATGAATTGACACCATTTTTTTGTTTACATTTGTTTGAAAGGGTAATTGAGGATTTTTCCTAAAACAACCACACACACACACACACACACACACACAGTATTATTCATTGAGTTAAATAAATCCATTTACGTCCGTATAGAGTTCCCGGGTGTTGAGTTTTTCCCCAGTGCCTCCTGGTAAAGAGTCTGCCGCGTGGAAGAGAGAGTTACTGGCCGTCGCTGAAGGATTTGGACCTGTGGAGCACTCTCTATTCTTACCTACGCAGGTATTAAACAGCATTTGAACTTTTTGGGGGTCTTTGTTATAGTATACTACAATTTGCTTACAGTGTATTCTGTCCTCTTAGGCATTTGTGGAAATGACTAATGCACTGGATGCACAGAAGCTGGTTGGACACCATACATCCAAACACTTGAAAATAGATGAGATACATATTAAAGTGGCCTTTTCGTCAGAGTATAATACACTTCGGTAAGTTGATGCGTCCCCTGCCATTACCTTTTGTTTTGCATGCGAACATGCATTGATTATGGCTTCTGAGTTCAGACCGCCAGAACAGTGTCACTGTTATAACCACTGAGTTAAAGGAGAAATAGTTCATTTAGACTCTTTACAAGCCAGAAAACATGGAAATAAAAGTGTTGTCTGTAAACCTTTTTTTTCCCTCCATCACATCATGCAGGACCATATCTGAGAGGAAGTCTTCAGACAGGAAGTCTTCAGACAGGAACAGGAAGTCTTCAGACAGGAAGTCTTCAGACAGGGACAGGAAGTCTTCAGACAGGGACAGGAAGTCTTCAGACAGGAAGTCTTCAGACAGGGACAGGAAGTCTTCAGACAGGAAGTCTTCAGACAGGAACAGGAAGTCTTCAGACAGGAAGTCTTCAGACAGGGACAGGAAGTCTTCAGACAGGAAGTCTTCAGACAGGAAGTCTGAAGACAGGAAGTCTGAAGACAGATCTAAGAGAAAGAGAACCCCAAGCCCCAGAAGGCGGTCCCTCAGCCCCAGGAGAGATTCCCCAATCTCCTCAAAGAGGAGGAGGAGTAGAGAGAGGGATAGCGACCGTCACAAAGAACAGGCGAAATCAAACTGTGGGGGTAAAAACAGGCCAAAGTCCCCCAGCAAACAGAGCTCCAGTCGGTCCCCCAGAAGCCTTCGCTCCCATACTAAAGAGCGGGTGTCCAGTGAGAAGGTATCCCCCATTTCCACATCCACTCGCTCACAACCTCCCACCAAGAATAAGACCCCGTCCCAGTCCTCCACTGTGATGGAGAAGTCCAAAAAGGCTGTTGACACGATTGACCAGAGCAAGCAAGAAACTGCGACCCACGACAGCCAGGAGGATGGAGCCATGGAGGCCTGTGATATGGACAGTGACATTGAGGGGATGGCCGTGTATGGGGAGGATGGGGAGGAGAACTCTGACATGGGAGAGGAGGGAGAGGTGGGGGAGGGAGAGGAACAAGAGGAACTGCAGGAGAGTGCTGAGGACTTGATCCAGGAGTTTAAAGATCTATGTGAGCCCAGGCAGAAAGCAACTTCTGGGACTGTAGATGATGCTCCTACAGAAGAGCTCTCAGCGACCGGGTCAGAACAGGGGAAAGAGCTCTCAGCGACCGGGTCAGAACAGGGGAAAGAGCTCTCAGCTCCCAGGACAGAACAGGGGAAAGAGCTCTCAGCTCCCGGGTCAAAACAGGGGAAAGAGCTCTCAGCGACCGGGTCAGAACAGGGGAAAGAGCTCTCAGCGACCGGGTCAGAACAGGGGAAAGAGCTCTCAGCTACCGGGTCAGAACAGGGGAAAGAGCTCTCAGCTCCCGTGTCAGAACAGCGGAAAGAGCTCTCAGCTACTGGGTCAGAACAGGGGAAAGAGCTCTCAGCTCCCGGGTCAGAACAGGGGAAAGAGCTCTCAGCTCCCGGGTCAGAACAGGGGAAAGAGCTCTCAGCTACTGGGTCAGAACAGGGGAAAGAGCTCTCAGCTCCCGGGTCAGAACAGGGGAAAGAGCTCTCAGCTCCCGGGTCAGAACAGGGGAAAGAGCTCTCAGCGACCGGGTCAGAACAGGGGAAAGAGCTCTCAGCTACTGGGTCAGAACAGGGGAAAGAGCTCTCAGCTCCCAGGTCAGAACAGGGGAAAGAGCTCTCAGCAACCGGGTCAGAACAGGGGAAAGAGCTCTCAGCTACTGGGTCAGAACAGGGGAAAGAGCTCTCAGCGACCGGGTCAGAACAGGGGAAAGAGCTCTCAGCGACCGGGTCAGAACAGGGGAAAGAGCTCTCAGCGACCGGGTCAGAACAGGGGAAAGAGCTCTCAGCTACCGGGTCAGAACAGGGGAAAGAGATGGATGGTGAAGACCAGAAAGGAGATATTTCATACGTTGATGATGAGGTAAAGTATATGCCGGTCTTTAACATGTAGTTAGTTCATCTATACATAATCTGTCAGGTCTTTAACATGTAGTTAATCTATACATAATCTGTCAGGTCTTTAACATGTAGTTCATCTATACATAATCTGTCAGGTCTTTAACATGTAGTTCATCTATACATAATCTGTCAGGTCTTTAACATGTAGTTAATCTATACATAATCTGTCAGGTCTTTAACATGTAGTTCATCTATACATAATCTGTCAGGTCTTTAACATGTAGTTCATCTATACATAATCTGTCAGGTCTTTAACATGTAGTTCATCTATACATAATCTGTCAGGTCTTTAACATGTAGCTCATCTATACATAATATGTCAGGTCTTTAACATGTAGTTCATCTATACATAATCTGTCAGGTCTTTAACATGTAGTTCATCTATACATAATCTGTCAGGTCTTTAACATGTAGTTCATCTATACATAATCTGTCAGGTCTTTAACATGTAGTTCATCTATACATAATATGTCAGGTCTTTAACATGTAGTTCATCTATACATAATCTGTCAGGTCTTTAACATGTAGTTCATCTATACATAATCTGTCAGGTCTTTAACATGTAGTTCATCTATACATAATCTGTCAGGTCTTTAACATGTAGTTCATCTATACATAATCTGTCAGGTCTTTAACATGTAGTTCATCTATACATAATCTGTCAGGTCTTTAACATGTAGTTCATCTATACATAATCTGTCAGGTCTTTAACATGTAGTTCATCTATACATAATCTGTCAGGTCTTTAACATGTAGTTCATCTATACATAATCTGTCAGGTCTTTAACATGTAGTTCATCTATTTAATAAGTCAAATTGAAAAAAGACAAGTAACATAGTTCCAAAAGTGTAAAATACAAGGTGCCATGTTTAATACGTGTTGTGTGTTTCAGTAAATCCTAAATGTTATGTTTTGATGTTTGTTCCCCTCAGCCTGATTTCCCAGAGGACCTTGAGAATCTTATTACATTGGATGAGCTGGAGGAGGATTCCTCGGTTGATAACCAAGGTGACTTATTACTCAACACCTAGCAACTCGACCATAGGTTCCATTTAAACTTCAGCATTTTTAGAGAAAGAGTAACATTGTTATGAAGGTCATTGATTGTATGTTTATCTTACATTGCAGATAACCAGTCAACAGATGAGATCAAGAGCAGATCCAAGAGCAAGGTGAGCAAATGTGTGTGTATATATATATATATATATATTTGTATTATTGTTTCTGATGTGTTCTGTGAGTCAGTACTGGTCATCTGTTTAGAATTGTTAATTCAACCTTCTAATATATATATCCAATATATCAGTTCAACACCATATATACGATCTTGGTTGAGTCGGTTCATTGCCGCTTTAGTTAACTATTGTCAATAAGGTTGTTACAACCACACCTGTAAAATATATTTTTATTTCAGCCCTCAGGACGTGATCAGACACTTGGTAGAGTGATCTACGTCAAAAACCTTCCCAGAGGCTTCTATACAGATAGTGACTTCCTGAAGATTGTTAAAGGCTTCGGGAGAGTGCATCGCTATTTCCTCCTTCGCAATGGTGAAGAGGTATGTTCCTCACAGAAGGAAATCTAAAATGGAGTCGATCCTAATGATGTACTACAAGTCTGATCACATTTGTTGTTTCCAGTAACCCTGGTCTCTCTCCTCTCTCCTCTATCTCTCAGGGCTTCATTGAGATGGAGAGGTCTTCAGATGCGACAAAGGCTTTAAGAGAGCTGCGTTATGATGGCTGTAAATTATACGGCCAGAAGTTGATCGTCCTGCGGTCTCAGAAATACAAAAGACTAACAACAGGGTTGGTGTCTGCTCTGCTAAACAAACGTATAACACACTCCGTCCCATCCCGTGTGGGAGCCACTGATAATTGATGTTTCTCTGTCTCTTCTGATAGAAAATATCCCCCGTCTGATCATATTTTACGTGCAGTGATTTCTGCCTATCTATCTTAAGGTAAACGTTTCTAAACTTTCTATAAGTCTGGACTAAAAAGGAATGATCTTATTTTGTCAGGTGGAAACCTGAATCTGATTCTAAAAGTGATCGGAAGAAGGATCACATGAGTACTAGAAGCAGTAGCAGGATAAGGAGTGGACGGACCAGCAGTCACTCAAAGTCAGCGGCTAAGGACGACAAGACAAAAGAGAAGGACGACGAGACAAAAGAGAAGGACGAGGAAACAAAAGAGAAGACGGCACGACAAGTATGCTCCGAGCCAGCCCAACACTGTGACAAGGAGGACAGAGGAGCGTCTGAAGGGAATATTGACAAATCCTCCAACGGTGAAGACCAAAAGGATGCCCCTGTCCCTGCTGCTGAGGAAGAGAAGCAGGCCTGTAGCAACGAGGATAATGCAGAAACCAAGATGGAGGATAATGTGGAAACGAGACCAGATTCCATAAAGACTGGTATGGAGTCATCGTTTCAGGCCAACAACCCAGTGGGTAAGTGTTTGGATGTGATTCATAGCCTCACTGCACTCATGGTAGCTTGGTCTCAGATCTGTTCTCTTTCTATAGCCTGGTCCCAGATTGGTTGTCTCTTTCTATAGCCTGGTCTCAGATCTGTTGTCTCTTTCTATAGCCTGGTCTCAGATCTGTTGTCTCTTTCTATAGCCTGGTCTCAGATCTGTTGTCTCTTTCTATAGCCTGGTCCCAGATCTGTTCTCTTTCTATAGCCTGGTCTCAGATCTGTTGTCTCTTTCTATAGCCTGGTCCCAGATCTGTTTGTGCTCTTGTCAACTCCATGGCATGACAATTCTATAAGGAGTAGGCAAGAGAGCACAATAAGACTGGCACCCAAGGCTACTTGCCATGTCTCCTTTCAAGAAAAATAACAAAAGTACCTTTGTAGACTTCATCACTGAAACAGCTATTTTCATTTGTTTGCTTTGAAAACACTATCAAGTTGTGCAGCAATGAACCGTAGTAAAGAGGCATTGTCTTTATGAAGTACAGTACTATGCTTTCTAATGTGTTTGTCACAGGAAGAGAATTCATTAAACCTGTCATTGGCTACTTCTGCGACCTGTGTCAAGTCATCTATGTCGATGAGGACGAAGCAAAGAACCAACACTGCAGCAGCCTCCGTCACTATCTGAAGTTTATGGTAAAGCACCAGAATCCTGTTGAATCTCATCAGAATCATCTCACTTGACTTGTCTATGCTTCTTTATCATAAGTGTAGAAACAAGGGTGGGGGCCGACTGCTCTTTTATATAGTCCCTATTACCAAATAATGTAAGTCACAGGTTTGAAAAAGTAGGATCATGGAGGGGATAGATCGCGGATATCTATTCTTTACATTATTCAACCAACATTTCTGTGCAGTTATTTGCTGTGTACGTTACATGTTTACCTGGACGATTACTGAGCTGTATGATTTGTTGTCTCACAGGAACATTCAGGTGAAGACACAGCCTCTAGCTAAAAGGTGTCCATCTCTGGAGGAAGTTGACAAGATGACAGTTTTAGGCCCATTTTGACGGGAAGTGTACAAGTGCACACTTCCGGAGGAGGGTGGAGAATCTGGATTTTTCTTTATATTGCACTCAAGAAGCACGGCACAGGTTTACCTCATCCATGAGAGGCTCTTTGTGAAACTCATCCTAGAACAATAAATGAGATTGCAGATTACGTTAATCTGTATTGGTTTATATGAACAAATGTTCAGCACCTACCTATATATATATTGTTATGTTTCTGTTAAAATAGCTCAGATCTACTTTCTGTAACGTGAAGTGTTTGTTCGGTTTTCCTATGTAATTTGTTTTCAAGATTTGTGTTAAATTGAACTTCATTCTAAAAGATTGTTAATAAACATGCTTAATTATTGCATTTTTGTAATTTAACATTCTTCAAGCAAGATAACATCACCGCCTTCTAGTTTGCTCTAGGTTCAGGATTATAACCAATGATGTATCTAAACCCTGGATGACTGACGCTATGTATTGGCCAATGAAAGGCTTTGAAGCCAGTGGTCGGCCATATTGGCACTCCTCAGTAGGAGCAGTCCTCCATAGGAATTAATGCAATTCTACAGTATTTCAAATAAATTACATGTTTTATATAGGTGTGTGTATATATATATATATATATATATATATATATATATATATATATATATTGTAGCAACATTAGTACTTTCTACAAATTATACTTAAAAGGAAAATGTTTTATGTTTAGCTCACATAATTTAAGTATGCATTAAGATGTCTGTAATAGAATAAACATGGCAAAACAAATGTAGACATTTAACGGAATTTCTATATCTTCTGAATTGTTTTGTTACAATAGTGGCTTAAAAACAGTGCCCCATGTCAGTCATCTATTTGTCAACAGCTGGTGAGCGATGTCTAATATTAAAGAAGTCTCGAGGTATTGCTCGCCTGAGGTAAAGTACCTTATGATAAGCTGTAGACCACACTATCTACCGAGAGGGTACTCGATATTATTTGTAGCCGTCTATTTTCCACCACAAAACGATGCTGGCACTAAGACCGCACTCAACCAGCTGTATAAAGCCATAAGCAAACAAGAAAATTATCATCCAGAAATGGTGCTCGTTGTGGCCGCAAACTTAAATCCGTTTGACCTCATTTCTACCAGCATGTCACGCACAACCAGAAGGATGTCCACACACGCAGACGCATACAAAGCTCTTCTTCGCCCTCCATTTGGAAAATCTGACCATAATTCTATCCTCCTGATTCATGCTTACAAGCAAAAACTAAAGCAGGAAGTACCAGTGACTCGCTCTATACGGAAGTGATCAAATGACGCGGATGCTATACTACAGGACTGTTTTGCTAGCACAGACTGGAATATGTTCCGGAATTCATCAAATGGCATAGAGGAGTATACCACCTCAGTCACAGGCTTCATCAATAAGTGCACCGACGACGTCCCCACAGTTAACCATACGTACCTATCTCAACCAGAAGCCATGTATTACAGGCAACATCCGCATCGAGCTAAAGGAACTGCCGCTTTCAAGGAGTGGGACACTAATCCGGACGCTTATAAGAAATCCCGTTATGCCCTCAGACGAACCATCAAACAGGCAAAGCGTCAATACAGATTTAAGATTGAATCCTACTACACCGGCTCTGATGCTCATCGGATGTGGCAGGGCTTGAAAACTATTACGGACTACAAAGGGAAATCCAGCCGCAAGCCTACCAGATGAGCTAAATGCCTTTAATGCTCGCTTCGGGTATTTTACACAGCTGTTACTCACTGTTTATTATCAATGCATAGTCACTTTACTTCTACCTACATGCACAAATTACTGACTAGCCTGTACCCCGGCACACTGACTCAGTACCAGTACACCCTGTATATGTACTCAGGCTATCCGGAAGGCCAAAGTTCATTGCTTTAAGGAGCAGTTCTCTCTCTGTGGGTCTAACCCCAAGAAGTTCTTGAAAACGGTTAAAGACCTGGAGAATAAACCCTCCTCCTCACAGCTGCCCATGTCCCTTAATGTTGATGATGTGGTTGTTACTGACAAGAAGCACATGGCTGAGCTCTTTAATCAACACTTCATTAAGTCAGGATTCCTATTTGACTCAGCCATGCCTCCTTGCCTGTCCAACATTTCCTCATCTCCCACCCCTTCCAATGCGACTATCCCCGATGCTTCTCCCCATTTTTGCCCTGCTACAAAGTTTTTCCCTGCAGGCGGTCACTGAGTCCGAGGTGCTAAAGGGGCTCCTTAAACTTGACCCCCCCCAAAAAACATCTGTTTCAGATGGTTTAGACCCTTTCTTCTTTAAGGTTGCTGCCCCTATCATCGCCAAACTGATCTCCAACCTTTTTAACCTGAGGTTTCCATTGCTTGGAAGGCAGCCACGGTTATTCCTTTATTTAAAGAGGGAGATCAAGCTGATCCTAACTGTTATAGGCCTATTTCTATTTTGCCCTGTTTCATCAAAAGTGTTGGAAAAACTTGTCAATAATCAACTGACTGGCTTTCTTGATGTCTATAGTATTCTCTTGGGTATGCAATCTGGTTTTCGCTCAGGTTATGGATGTGTCACTGCAACCTTAAAGGTCCTCAATGATGTCACCATTGCCCTTGATTCTAAGCAATATTGTGCTGCTATTTTTATTGACTTGGTCAAAGCTTTTGATACGGTAGACCATTCCATTCTTGTAGGCAGGCTAAGAAGTATTGGTGTCTCAGAGGTTTTTGGCCTGGTTTGCTAACTACCTCTCTCAAAGAGTGCAGTGTATAAAGTCAGAAAATCTGCTGTCTCAGCCACTGCCTGTCACCAAGGGAGTACCCCAAGGCTCGATTCTACGCCCCACGCTCTTCTCAATTTACATCAAAAACATAGTTCAGGCAGTAGGAAGCTCTCTCATCCATTTATATGCTGATGATAGTCTTATACTCTTGCCCCTCCCCAAATGTTGTGTTAAATGCTCTACAATAAAGCTTTCTTAGTGTCCAACAAGCTTTCTCTACCCTTAACCTGTTCTGAACACCTCCAAAACAAAGGTAATTTGGTTTGGTAAGAAGAATGCCCCTCCCCCCAATATGTTATTACTACCTCTTGAGGGTTTAGAGCATGAGGTAGTCACCTCATACAAGTCCTTTGGAGTATGGCTAGACGGCGCACTGTCCTTCTCTCAGCACATATCAAAGCTGCAGGCTAAAGTTAAATCTAGACTTGGTTTCCTCTATCGTAATCGCTCCTCTTTCACCCCAGCTGCCAAACTAACCCTGATTCAGATGACCATCCTACCCATGCTATATTACAGAGACATAATTTATAGATTGTCAGGTAGATGTTCTTTACCATTTGGCCATCATATTTGCCACCAATGCGCCTTATAGGACACATCACGGCACTCTATACTCCTATGTAAACTGGTCATCTCTGTATACCCGTCGCAAGACCCACTGGTTGATGCTTATTTATAAAACCCTCTTAGGCCTCACTCCCCCTATCTGATATCTACAGACCTCATCCTCCACATACAACACCCGTTCTGCCAGTCGCATTCTGTTAAAGGTCCCCAAAGCGCACACATCCCTGGGTCGCTCCTCTTTTCAGTTTGCTGCAGCTAGCGACTGGAACGCGCTGCAACAAACACTCAAGCTGGACAGTTTTATCTCAATCTCTAAATCCAAAGACTCAATCATGGACACTCTTACTGACAGTTGTGGCTGCTTTGTGTGATGTATTGTTGACTCTACCTTCTTGCCCTTTGTGCAATTGTCCGTGCCCAATATTGTTTGTACCATGTTTTGTGCTGCTACCATGTTGTCATGTGTTGCTGCCTTGCTATGTTGTTGTCTTAGGTCTCTCTTTATGTAGTATTGTCACTCTTGTTGTGATGTGTGTTTTGTTCTATATTTATTTTAAAAAATTTAATCCCAGGGTCCTGTCCCCGCAGGAGGCCTTCTGGTAGGCCATCATTGTAAATAAACAATGGCACTTTATATAATGTTTACATACCCTACATTACTCATCTCATATGCATATACTGTACTCTATACCGTCTACTGCATCTTGCCTATGCCGTTCGGCCATCGCTCATTCATATATTTTTATGTACATATTCTTATTCATTCATTTACACTTGTGTGTATAAGGTAGTTGTTGTGAAATTGTTAGGTTAGATTACTTGCTAGATATTACTACATGGTCGGAACTAGAAGCACAAGCATTTCGCTACACTCGCATTAACATCTGCTAACCAGGTGTATGTGACAAATAAAATTTGATTTGATAAGCATTTGTTCTTAACTGACTTGCCTAGTTAAATAAAATAAATATTGTTATTTTATTGTGTTACTTATTACTTTAGGTTATTTGGTAAATATTTTCTTAATGGGAGTGCTGGCTAGCGACGTTAGCTTACCAGGTACATCAACAGCTTTAGGTTGGTTGTTTTTAGGCAGAACAGTGCCGTAATATCTAACAATACACACATTTTGTTATGTTACAGCCTTATTCTAAAAATTTATTTAAAAAAATTAAATAATACCTCATCAATCTACACACAATACCCAATAATGACAAAGCCAAATGAGAAATGTTTGCAAATGTAAACAAAAGAAAACAGAAATATCACATTTACATAAGTATTCAGACCCTTTACTCAGTACTTTGTTGAAGCACCTTCGGTCTTGGGTATGACGCTACAAGTCTGGCACACCTGTATTTGGGGAGTTTCTCCCATTATTCTCTGCAGATCCTCTCAAGCTCTGATAGCTATTGTTCCACTACCTACCTGACAGGAGTGCTAGCTAGCACCATTAGCTTGCTAGGTACATCAAAAGCTTTAGGTACGTTATTTATAGCCTCAACTTCCAAGATTTCCACCAAGAACATTGCCTCTCCGAGCATCACTCTCCATCGCTTGGGCAAGGGACATTGAAGGTAAACTCAGATGTGAGGATGTAAAACATAATTCGAGGGTTGAGAGCCGTCAAGTAACTTCACATTTGGACCGCAACCGATATTCACGTAATAATAATGCATTTACCTCGTCCACAAATCGGTGAAAACAAACAACCTTTCCCCCTTGACTCCCAGTGTAAAAAGACTCTATTTCGTAGTACATTTTTTGTTTTACACAAATAACAAAACATGCCGAAAAGCTGTTGTGTTGTTCAATGTCGATGTAACCAGGTTAAAAAAAAGTCCGACCAACATTTCACAATGCTCCAACTTTGGTAAATAGAGCCTGCGAGAAGAGCCCTGTGGCTTCAGGGTATTCAGCCTGCGAGAAGAGCCCTGTGGCTTCAGGGTATTAAGCCTGCGAGAAGAGCCCTGTGGCTTCAGGGTATTCAGCCTAGGAGAATAGCCCTGTGGCTTCAGGGTATCCAGCCTGAGAGAAGAGCCCTGTGGCTTCAGGGTATTCAGCCTGCGAGAAGAGCCCTGTGGCTTCAGGGTATCCAGCCTGCGAGAAGAGCCCTGTGGCTTCAGGGTATCCAGCCTGCGAGAAGAGCCCTGTGGATTCAGGGTATCCAGCCTGGGAGAAGAGCACTGTGGCTTCAGCGTATCCAGCCTGCGAGAAGAGCCCTGTGGCTTCAGGGTATCCAGCCTGGGAGAAGAGCACTGTGGCTTCAGTGTATCCAGCCTGGGAGAAGAGCCCTGTGGCTTCAGGATATTCAGCCTGGGAGAAGAGCCCTGTGGCTTCAGGGTATCCAGCCTGGGACAAGAGCCCTGTGGCTTCAGGGTATCCAGCCTGGGAGAAGAGCCCTGTTGCTTCAGGGTATCCAGCCTGTGAGAAGAGCCCTGTTGCTTCAGGGTATTCAGCCTGGGAGAAGAGCCCTGTGGCTTCAGGGTATCCAGCCTGCGAGAAGAGCCCTGTGGCTTCAGGGTATTCAGCCTGGGAGAAGAGCCCTGTGGCTTCAGGATATTCACCCTGGGAGAAGAGCCCTGTGGCTTCAGGGTATTCAGCCTGGGAGAAGAGCCCTGTGGCTTCAGGATATTCAGCCTGGGAGAAGAGCCCTGTGGCTTCAGGGTATCCAGCCTGGGAGAAGAGCCCTGTGGCTTCAGGGTATCCAGCCTGGGAGAAGAGCCCTGTTGCTTCAGGGTATTCAGCCTGGGAGAAGAGCCCTGTTGCTTCAGGGTATTCAGCCTGGGAGAAGAGCCCTGTTGCTTCAGGGTATTCAGCCTGGGAGAAGAGCCCTGTGGCTTTAGGGTATCCAGCCTGCGAGAAGAGCCCTGTGGCTTCAGGGTATTCAGCCTGGGAGAAGAGCCCTGTGGCTTCAGGATATTCACCCTGGGAGAAGAGCCATGTGGCTTCAGGATATTCAGCCTAGGAGAAGAGCCCTGTGGCTTCAGGGTATCCAGCCTGGGAGAAGAGCCCTGTGGCTTCAGGGTATTCAGCCTGGGAGAATAGGAAATGTGTGGACCCGGTGTCCAAGTAGGCTACACGTAGCTATGTGTGTGGAAAACATTTCACCACAGGAAATACATTTAACTTGTTTAGTGTCCTCCGTTTCCATTCACTACTTGTAGCTGTACAGTCCGTTTGTTTGTTGTTGGTATTGGCTAGCTTAATGTTCTGGTTGCTAGCGCCATCATGAAAAAGGGCATGAGGAAAGCCCTACAATATTACGCTTTTCTAAGTAGTGAGAACGCTTAAGAGCAGACAATTGTTGAAAAGTAATTTAAACATGTTGTACTTTTCTTAAATATAGTTGTGTAATCGACTAAAACAAACAAACAACAATAACATTGCGTTTGGAAAATATATATTTTTGTTTGTTGTTGCTGTGAGCCAAATGGGGGTAACCTAGGTAACCACAGCATTTGAGGTAGATAATATACAAAAGTTAAATAAACAATAAAAAATTAACAGCAAACATTACACATACAGAAGTTTCAAAACAATAAATACATTACAAATGTAATATTACGTATATATACAGTGTTGTAACGATGTACAAATGGTTAAGGGTACACAAGGGAAAATAAATTAGCATAAATATGGGTTGTATTTACAATGGTGTTTGTTCTTCACTGGTTGTTATTCTATCTATCTCTGGGTGCGGCGTCTGTCTCCATGGTAAATAAACATGGCGGTGTCTGGTGAGTGGGAAATAGTTTTCAGAAATGTGCAGACAACTTGTGAACGATAAATGTCTCTGGTTATTAATCGCTTGTCATAACGTGGATATGAGTTGCGCTGTCAGTTTCAAGATCATTTACTTTTTAGTAGGCTTTAGCATGGGAGAAGTAACGTTGTCTACTAACTGGCTAGCCACTTCGCTAGCTAGAGAATGTTAGCTACCTAGCATTCTATCACGAACAGCGACAGCATGTTAAATGTTTAAGCAAGCTTGCTAATCAGTCATTTTGGAAAAACATCACTGTTGTCATGTACATGGGAGGATTTAGAAGAAGACTTGTTTAACTGCTCATTTGTCTCATTCTTGCAGGAAAACATCCAATTGTATCCTTTTTTTTTTTTTTTTTTGTAATGTAGAAGCTGCATTTAATAGCTAGTTAACGTCAGCTATTTCATTAGCTACTGTGACAGCTAACGTTAGTCTGCATCTTTATTCGTTATATAGTGCACTACTTCTGACCAGAGCCCTATGGGTACCGATTTGGGACATAACGTTAGGGACGTCAAAGCTTAGGTTTAGGCTGCTTCACACTCACTATGGAAGCTCTAGTCTAGAGCAGGGGTTCTCAAAAACGGTTTCTCATAACCCAAGTGACATCAAAATAAAAAATAAATAGCATTCAATGAGTTTTACAATGACGTCGGCAGTGCATGGCTGGCTGAACCAAGTCTCAGGCTCTGGGAAGGAACATTTTTAAAGCCTACCACTTGGTATCGAGAGAGAATTTCGCCGTTCAAGCTAATTTCCTGCAATTCTACATAATATGCCATGAGGCAGCGAGAAAACGTTGCCGTTTTAAAGCTGGAGTCCTTAATTGAAACAATAATAAAGCACTGTTTTGGTAGAAAGCTGAGGGATTGGCCTGGAGAAATGTAACCAATGTTTTGAGGCTATACAGTGTTTGTTTACATTTTTACTGTTTACTAACAGAGATAAAAAAAAATTAAGTAATTTTAGGTTCTGATGTGGTAAAACAGTTGAACTAACCTCATGAGGCCTTTATAAGTTTTATTCTTCAAGAATTGATTAGTATATCATGGTATTCCATACCAAAAATGCATTTAGTAACTAAGGATTACATTTTTAAATTACAGTGCATTTATTCTCAACTAGTTTAAAGAAGACTCGTTTTATTGCTTCAATCAGCACATCAGTTTTCAGCTGTGCTGACATAATTGCAAAAGGGTTTTCTAATGATAAATTTGCCTTTTAAAATGATAAACTTGGATTAGCTAACACAACGTGCCATTGGAACACAGGAGTGATGGTTGCTGATAATGGGCCTCTGTATGCCTATGTAGATATTCAATTTTAAGAAATCAGCCGTTTCCAGCTACAATAGTAATTTACAAAGATTAACAATGTCTACACTGTATTTCTGATCCATTTGTTATTTTAATGGACAAAAATGTGATTTTATTTAAAAAACAACATTTCTAAGTGCCCCCAAACTTTTGAACAGTAGTGAATATCTTTTTATTTTTGTTATCATGCCCTTGCAGTACCTCTGCATACCCCACTTGGAGAACTACTAGTCTAGAGAGCACAGTAAAAGTTTGCTTAGGTCTATTTTTAAACTCTCCATTGTTAAGTAGGAAGACAGATCTCATTGTTGTAAAAAAAAAAACTGAGTGTGCTTGGTTTACCATCATCCTACATTTAAGTATTGAATTATTTTGTTGTATTTGATTATTTTTACTTTATGCCAATTTCCCCAAGGTTTATGTTACTACATTACACAAGCTCACATTTTCAACACGTACATTTTTTTGTTGAGATACAAGGTCCTTTTTTCTTCAGATTGGTGATGCTAATATAAAAGTTCACTGTCATCACGAATAGATTTAAATCGATTGCTTTAAACAGGTTAATATATGTGGGTTGGTACCGTTCATTTTGTTATATGCGCCTGTCTGTTGCAGGACTTTATAACACTTATCATTTTTAAAGGTACAATGCAGCCCTTTTAATATCAATATCAAATCATTTCTGGGTAACCTTACTGTGATTGGTTTAAATTAAAATAGTTATCTCCCTCCGACATTCTAGAATTTTGACGACTGTCTTCAACAAATTCTCTTCTTTACAAGTAATGTTAATATTTTTGTCTCAGATTCCGTGTGGCCTTTGAAAAGTGTTTGTTTAAACAGTGCATACACAGCAAACGTTTGCTCCTTATTCAATTCATTTCAATGTGATATCGATGGAAGTGCTAAAAAAATAAAAAAAAGATTGCATTACGCTTACCGCGTTGTCGACCCACTTGAATCAAAATGCAACACTTCAGAATGTAGCTAGGTGTCTCCTACAAATTGTCCTGTAACCAGTGATGTACACATTAGTCCCAGATTCCGTGTGGTTTTTGAGCTGTATTAGTTTTAACAGGACGTGCAACCTCATCTCCCCCCTCTCAAACTATTGATTTCAACGTGATAACCGATTGGAGGGATTGACAAGTGTTGCGTTTCTCTTTCTGTTGGTGTCCCCCATATCAAAATGTAGCTGACTGTCTTCTGGTTGTTGTCTAACCAGTGAGTAAAATTATGTGGTTTTTACCAGATTTGATTCCCCCCCCCCCCCCCCCCTAATCGATGTGAGTGATTTATTTTTAAAACAACAGGGTTTTTGGTGCGTGTGCAGTTTCTAAGGTGCTTATTTAAAAAATACAAGTAATATGATTAGTATTGTTTCACATTAGTATTGTTTTATGTGTAGACAGTACATTTTATGTTTAGGTTTTCAATATATTACAAACTGTTTCTGCATGTTGGTTATTGATTTGGACACGTTAACTGTGTTTTTACATTGAGCTATTGATCTAAAAGTTTTTGTCAACAGGAAGCAGCAACAGCATCACTTTCAACTTAAGTTTTAGGAAAATAAATTGAACTTTCAACATGAATTTCCAATGGTATTGGACTTACTCACGGGGAAACTGCCGAGTGAGTCCAAAAATGTGCTGTGATTTATTTTGATGATAAAGGCTACCAGAAATCCCCAAAATGGGTTTGCCCTGCCTACTCATATCATAGACCCTTGGTTATATCATCTGCCAGTGGGCTACCATTTGCAAGTCTTCGATATGACCTTAACGACACATCTCAGTTGTCTTCCACACCACTGCAGGTCCTGTTCTACCTCAACAGCTGGTATTTTGCTGCCTACTTCCTTGCTGAGGTTCTGATGTTTGTTTACAAAGGTTTGTCGTCTACTCAAATGGTCACACAACGGGGACATAAAGTCATGTTTAATCGATCACTCACTGATGAGTGATGTTTTTGCAAACCCAGTGTCAAGGCCAAAAGCAAAATGATAGATTTCTAAATATGCCTTTTTGTATTTCCACAGGATTGTTGTTACCATATCCACCAGCAAGTCTCACGTTGGATGTTGGGCTACTACTTGTTTTCCTGGGCCTTGAGTCCCTCCGAATATTTTACGGTTTGTGTTTTGTCAAGCTGTGTTCTGGGCTAGAGGTATGTCTCTGCATCATCACATGGTGTAGAATGATATGTGTTCATTAAAACAAGAATATTCACATTATGTAGCCTACATTGTGTGCTTATTACTTATATTTATTGCCATAATGGCATCTGGTAGTTCTATTTGGCACCTACCGTAGGACTATGCTATATGTCCTTCCTTATGATCATGTGCTAACATTTTTTTCCATCCGCACTTGTTCCAGGTTGGAAGGGGAACTTAACAGAGCGTTCTCTGGCCATGTCAGTGAGTGTGCTCATCCTGGTGCCGTGCACAGTGCTGTCTGTGTACTACCTGATGCTGCAGACCTTCGTCCTGCGCCTGGAGTTCATCCTTAATGCTGTGTTACTCTGCTTCTACAGTCTGGAGATGCTGCTAGGAATCATGTCCATATCTGCTTTCTCCAGGTAGGAGAAACATGACCTATAAACTGGTACCCAGGCTTTCTCCAGCAAGAATAAACATGACATAGCCTGGGGACCAGTCTCTTTCTCCAGTAGGAGAAACATGACATGGCATAGCCTGGCTACCAGTCTGTTTCTACTCTCTTGCCAACTCCTTATGGAATTTACATTTAAAGGGTTGGCAAGAGAGCAGAAACAAACTGGTACCCAGGCTAGGCATGACATGTTTCTCCTACTGGAGAAAGAGACTGACAGATTCCTTGGTTTTAGGCCTCAACAATTGTTGATTATTGATCAATGAATGTATTATGCTTTGCGCTTAAGCTGTGACCTTGCATAATGTTTCACTATAAAGGTCCTATATCAGTGATGCTGGATGTGACCTTGCGTAGCGTTTCACTGTAAAGGTCCTATACCAGTGATGCTGGATGTGACCTTGCATAATGTTTCACTATAAAGGTCCTATAACAGTGATGCTGGATGTGACCTTGCATAATGTTTCACTGTAAAGGTCCTATACCAGTGATGCTGGATGTGACCTTGCATAATGTTTCACTGTAAAGGTCCTATAACAGTGATGCTGGATGTGACCTTGCATAATGTTTCACTATAAAGGTCCTATAACAGTGATGCTGGATGTGACCTTGCATAATGTTTCACTATAAAGGTCCTATAACGGTGATGCTGGATGTGACCTTGCATAATGTTTCACTTTAAAGGTCCTATACCAGTGATGCTGGATGTGACCTTGCATAATGTTTCACTATAAAGGTCCTATATCAGTGATGCTGGATGTGACCTTGCATAATGTTTCACTATAAAGGTCCTATAACAGTGATGCTGGATGTGACCTTGCATAATGTTTCACTATAAAGGTCCTATATCAGTGATGCTGGATGTGACCTTGCATAATGTTTCAATATAAAGGTCCTATACCAGTGATGCTGGATGTGACCTTGCATAATGTTTCACTGTAAAGGTCCTATACCAGTGATGCTGGATGTGACCGTGCGTAGCATTTCACTGTAAAGGCCCTATATCAGTGATGCTGGATATGTCCTGATCTGCTCAGTGTTTCATTCTCATCAGTTTTTCCTCCATTTTGCTGGTCAGGTCAAAGGTGTACTGAGGAAGAGGAATGCTGCAATGTTCCACATCGTTTCAAGAGGAATGAAGAAAGGGTTTTCACCAGAATTGTTATGTGAACATATTTAAACCCCACATGTTGTAGTTTTTATATTGTCTGTTAATAGCCAAAATATTTATATTTTTGTAACGATGAAATGTCATCTATTTTATTTATTTTTTTGTACCTGTTTTTGTATCAACTGTCAATCTTGTATGGTACTAGCAGCACCAATGGGATTGTCTTATGAGGTTATTCCATCTGCTGTGCCTGATAATGGAATGTATTTGTACAATTTTTGTTGTTGTTGATTCAGAGCACTATATTTCATTATTTACTTTAATAAATACAATTCCTCATTCATTCATTCACCAGAGGACTTTTTTCCTTGAGTGATTTATATTCCTGATTTGCTGAATCCCCCCAGCAGCCTGTGGTTAAACCCAGATCCTAATTGCATAGAACAGGGATATTGACCAAATATGTGTTGTTGAACATTCTGAAGCAACGTTGATACATTTTTGTCAATCTCTGGAGAGATGGGCAGTTACTATTATTATATATATATTTTTTACATTTAACAGTTGAAGACATTGAATAAAACGTTTATCCCTAATTACAATGCACAATCAATCTGATGGGGTGAAGCTTTTATGTTCATCAGCAAATGTGGACGAATACGACATAAGGATGCATGCGCAATCAACCCTGTATGGGGGGGAGGGGGGCGATGCTGTCAGCGAAAGGATCCAGTGTGCCTGAATAGCGGTAGCAGTCATCCATCCCATATAGACATAAAATGCTATTTATTTCTAAGGCGTATCAGTGGACTTGCCAGTTGTTGTTAGAAGTAGCTTAGTTATTTTCTTTATATAATAGGATATTATACAGGCCAAGATATTAGATTAGTTATCGGCCGGGGTGAATAATGCTACAGTCTTCATCATCCGGACTGGTGCAGATGGAGGGATGTGGGGAAGAGGCGAGGGATACGCAGAAAATGCAGGTAATAGATGCTCTCCCGTTACGTGTATTTGAGACATTTTTCCAAGATTACAGAAGTAACATAGTAGTCTGAACGAGATCAAGGTGACACGTTATTATTTTTCCATGGAAATGTTTGGCTTCTTCGTTGTACGTAAACTATGCTGAGAGAAATCAAAGGGCCGACCCCTCCCAAAATCTCGCTCCTCTAGGAAAACCCGGTGTCGGCAACATTTTGGTAGCTAGATTTGTTTGGGGTCCTTAGCTGGACACACTAAAATAATGATTGGATCTCAGTTGAACAAACCAGATTAGATGCTTGGTAATTGGGAGCATCATATTATATTTTATAGGTAATTTTATCACCGTGATTTTTTATGTTTCTATACTACCCAATTTGTTGTTTCTACAAATGCAATCCTATGCACTATAAATGAGGGTCCCACCAAGTAGGCCTGTCCTATTTCTTAATTAAAAATTAGCATTTTTTAAAAATATGAATAAAGAAAATGTTAATTGAAGCATGATTACACAATGGGCCTATTTAAAACAGGGGTGATACTACTGTACAAATAATAATAATAAAAGTATAAAATCTGTGGGCCACATCCTTTAACAGTATGCTAGTCAACACCATTTTATTTGTTTTTTAAAGTTCCCTCATCAATCAACACACAATAACCCATAATCACAAAGCAAAAAAACAAACAGGTTTTTAGACATTTTTGCAAATGTATTAAATATAAAGAACTGATATCAAATATTAATAAGTATTGACATACTTTACTCAGTACTTTGTTGAAACACCTTTAGCAGTGATTAAAGCCAGTCGTCTTGGGTATGATGCTACAAGCTTGGCACACCTGTATTTGGGGAGTTTCCAATTCTTCTCCTCTCAATTCTCTCAAGCTCTGTCAGGTTGGATGGGGAGGATCTCTACACAGCTATTTTCAAGTCTCTCCAGAGATGTTTGATCGGGTTCAAGTCCGGGCTCTGGCTGGGCCACTCAAGGACATTCAGATACTTTTCCCAAAGCCACTCCTGTGTTGTCTTGGCTGTGTGCTAAGGGTTGTTGTCCTGTTGGAAGGTAAACCTTCGCCACAGTCTGAGATCCTGAGCGCTCTGGAGCAGGTTTTCATCAAGGATCTCGCTGGACTTTGCTCCATTCATCTATCCCTCGATCCTGACTAGTCTCCCAGTCTCTGCCGCTGATTAACATCCCCACAGCATGATGCTGCCACCACTATGTTTCAACTTAGGAATGGTGGCAGGTTTCCTGAAGATGTGACGCTTGGCATTCAGACCAAAGAGTTCAATCACCTCCCTGACTAAGGCCCTTCTCCCCCAATTGCTCAGTTTGACTGGGCGGCCAGCTCTAGGAAGAGTCTTGGTGGTTCCAAACTTCTTCCATTTAGGAACAATGGAGGCCACTGTGTTCTTGGAGACCTTCAATGCTGCAGACATTCTTTGGTACGCTTCCCCAGATCTGTGCCTCGACACAATCCTGTCTCGGAGCTCTTAGGACAATTCCTTTGACCTCACAGCGGGACCTTATATAGACAGGTATGTGCCTTTCCAAATCATGTCCAATCAATTGAATTTACCACAGGTGGACTCCAAGTTGTAGAAACATCTCAAGGATGATCAATGGAAACAGGATGCACCTGAGCTCAATTTTGAGTCTCATAGCAAAGGGTCTGAATACTTATGTAAATAAGGTATTTCTGTTTTAATTTTTTATAAATTTGCAAACATTTCTATAAACCTGTTTTTGCTTTGTCATTATGGGGTATTGTGTGTAGATTGAGGGAAAAACATAATTTAATCAATTTTAGAATAAGGCAGTAATGTAACAACGTGGAAAATGTCAAGGGGTCTGAATATTTTCCGAATGCACTGTGTGTGTATATACACAGTACAATTTAAAAGTTTGGACACACCTACTCATTCAAGGGTTTTTCTTTATTTTTACTATTTTCTACATTGTAGAATGAAAGTGAAGATATCAAAACTTTGAAATAACACATATGGAATCATGTAGCAACTGAAAAAGTGTCAAACAAATCCAAATATTTTTTTATATTTGAGATTCTTCAAAGTAGCCACCCTTTGCCTTGATGACACACTCTTTGCATTAGCACAACCAGCTTCATCTGGAATGTTATTCCATCAATCTTGAAGGAGTTCCCACATATGCTGAGCACTTGTTGGCTGCTTTTCCTTCACTCTGAGTTTCAACTCATCCCAAACCATCTCAATTTGGTTGAGGTAGGATGATTGTGGAGGCCAGGTCATCTGATGCAGCACTCCATCACTCTCCTTGGTCAAAGAGCCCTTACACAGCCTGGAGGTGTGTTTTGGGTCATTGTCCTGTTGAAAAACAAATTATAGTCCCACTAAGCGCAAACCAGATTAAATGGCGTATCGCTGCTGTAATGGTTTCGTGTTGGTGGCAGGGAAGTCAGGGGCAGGAGAATCGAACTTGGTATAAATGGAGTTGTTTAATCAGTGCTTCACAAAACTCCAAAACCCAAATGACAAAATAATAAAAAAGTGTGTACAAAACCTGTCGCACACCAACACATAATACACAAACATACAATCAAACAATCTCCGACAAGGACATGAGGGGAAACAGAGGGTTAAATACACAACATGTCATTGATGGGATTGGAACCAGGTGTGAAGGAAGACAAGACAAAACCAATGGAAAATGAAAAATGGATCAGTGATGAAAAGAAGGTTGGTGACGTCGACCGCCGAACACCGCCCGGACAAGGAGAGGGACCGACTTCGGCGGAAGTCCTGACAGCTGCAGAATGCTGTTGTAGCCATGCTGGTGTGTGCCTTGAATTCTAAATAAATCACAGACAGTGCCACCAGCAAAGGCCACCAAAACTATCACACCTCCTCCATGCTTCACGGTGGGAACCACACATGCGGAGATAATCTTTTCTCCTACTCTGTGTCTCACAAAGACACGGCGGTTGGAACCAAAAATCTCACATTTGGACTCATCAGACCAAAGGACATATTTCCACCAGTCTAATATCCATTACTTGTGTTTCTTGGCCCAAGCAAGTCTCTTCTTCTTATTGGTGTGGGTTCTTTGCAGCAATTCAACCATGAAGGCCTGATTCATGCAGTTGATGTTGAGATGTATGTTACTTGAACTCTGTGAAGCATTTTCTGAGGCTGGCAACTGTAATGAACTCATCCTCTGCAGCAGAGGTAACTCTGGGTCTTCCTTTCATGTGGCGGCCCTCATGAGAGACAGTTTCATCATAGCACGTGATTGTTTTTGCGACTGCACTTGAAGAAACTTTCACTGACTGGTATTGTGTGTATATATATATATATATATATATATATATATATATATATATATATATATATATATATATATATATATATATATAAATATAATGGGATGCATAGACATTATGGACAGTATATGGATAGAATATGTAGTATATAGGATAGTATAGTATATGTACAGCAATAGCTAAATAGGATGGCCTTGACAAGAATACAGCATATATATAAATGAAATGGGTAAAACAGTATGGAAACATTATCAAAGTGTCAAGTGTTCCATTATTAAAATGACCAGTGTTCCATTACTAAAGTGACCAGTGTTCCATTATTAAAATGACCAGTGTTCCATTATTAAAATGACCAGTGTTCCATTATTAAAATGACCAGTGTTCCATTATTAAAATGACCAGTGTTCCATTATTAAAATGACCAGTGTTCCATTACTAAAGTGACCAGTGTTCCATTATTAAAATGACCAGTGTTCCATTACTAAAGTGACCAGTGTTCCATTATTAAAGTGACCAGTGTTCCATTATTAAAATGACCAGTGTTCCAGGTGTATGTGCATAAGCAGCAGCCTCTAAGGTGCAGGGTTGAGTAAACGGGTGGTAGCCGGCTAGTGACAGTGGCTAAAGTTTAGGGCAGGGTACTTGGGAGAGGTTGGCTAGTGGTGACTATTTAACAGTCTGATGGCCTTGAGATAGAAGCTGGTTTTCAGTCTCTCGGTCCCAGCTTTGATGCACCTGCACTGACCTCGCCTTCTGGAGGATAGCAGGGTGAACAGGCCGTGGCTTGGGTGGCTGAGGTCCTTGAGGATCTTCTTGGCCTTTCTGTGACACCGGGTGCTATAGATGCCCTGAAGGGCAGGAGGTGTGCCCCCGGTGATGCGTTGGGCTGACCCCACCCACCTCATGGAGAGCCCTGCAGTTGCGGACAGGGCATTTGCTGAACCAAACGGTGATACAGCCTGACAGGATGCTCTCAATGGTGCATCTGTAAAAGTTTGTGAGGGTCTGCCACAGACTGAAATTCTGTGACAGATAGAGACAGTGTGTTGACAGAAGGTCAGTGTCGTGAGTCCAGTGTCCTATCCTTCATACCCTATAACAATGAAGGCCTATGGGATTACTGTAGTCAATTAACTACACTTAAATGGATTGTGAATGGAGATCTATTTGTGTTTGTTAATTGGTGACTGTGGCCTGCATATGATCGTATTGTAGAACATGACTTTCTTGTGACCCCATTAATTTCTGTTTCCTCAGTGCAAGAGACTGACTGAAGAGAGAGATGAAGCAGAGAGCCAGCTGAAACACATCAAGAGAGGTGAGTTCCAGACACTGACCCACCACACATTTTACACTACTGTTACACTCATGACCCTTCCTCACACCTCTCTACACACCCTTCTGGTGATGGCCGCCTCTCCAAACTGGCTCCTGAATGGGTGGGTGTAAGAAGGTATCCCAGTTTCCATCACTACGCGGAGCCTCAGCCAACCATAGTCATGGACTTGTGTTTTGGCAACCCTGCCCAGTTCTTCCTAGCAACATGTAATAAAATACTACAGTAGCTCCATTAACAATTGATTTGGTAAGGAACAAGGTTACAGGGTTGAGTGCTGGAGTCTGATATCATTATGCGAGGTAAGAAAGATAATAATCACTCAATATTCAACATTCACAGCTACAGTATACTGTAGGTTTTAACGTTCAGTGTTACATTAGTATGAACGTGTTGTTGTGCTACTTTCTCATAGCTTTCAGTTAGCTGTCTTTGGGAATGTTGAATTATAGGTTGCGTCATCAGCATTTCATTCAGATGGTTGGCTGTATCGTTACAAGTCCAGTTTCTGAAATGCTTCTGCTTGACACTTTTGTAGGATCGGTAAATTGTGTATGAAGTTCTTACCTTTTGAAGTGCAGCATGAAATCATTTTTCTGACATAACCTAATAAAGTTAGATGTGTGTCTCTCTCCTCAACCAAGCTGGAACCAATTCTGCTGACCAGTTTCAGCTTCCCAGACAGGCAGTCTTTAAACAGAGAGGTAGCCTATTTTGTTTGCTGGCCTTCAACCTAAACAATAGATAGTTAAAGACAGGTTGCTCTGAATTATGACTGTAGACTCCTAGACTCCATAGGAGTCTTCAGCTAGGGCAAAATAACGTGTTATTACCAGGTCTTATTATAATCAGGGGACTGTGTCTCTCCTCCGTCCTCTGCTGTGCTCGGCATTCATTCATCTCGCTGATCTGAACCACAAGTCACCACGCCAACACCTCGTGTTATTACCAGGTCTTATTATAATCAGGGGACTGTGTCTCTCCTCCGTCCTCTGCTGTGGTCGGCATTCATGCATCTCGCTGATCTGAACCACAGTCACCCTGCCAACACCTCGTGTTATTACCAGGTCTTATTATAATCAGGGGACTGTGTCTCTCCTCCGTCCTCTGCTGTGGTCGGCATTCATTCATCTCGCTGATCTGAACCACAGTCACCACGCCAACACCTCGTGTTATTTCACTGCATTATTCAAATCCTCCATTATGAATGATTCATTACTAGAGAAAGAGAGGGGCTGCTCCTGTGTTCCAGTCTGGCATCTATTCTATTGTGTTCTTTCATTCAGAGTGATACTGTATATTTTATAGGTACATTATACTCTAGTCAATATAGGGATATAAGCTTTTAAAATATAATTTCAAGTTGACATGCACTTAAAACAAGATATATTAGTATGTATGACCAACTACAATTTATCATACAATTACCATTAGCTATATAATCTCTGAAAATGAAGATAGCTTATTTTCAATATTACTGAAATCCTGTAATTATAGGCTATAAACTATTTGCTTTGCTAGGACCAGAAGATGGCTGATTTACATTCAAACAACAATAGTACTTCCAAGACCACATCGCTGACTCAGGCCTGCAGCATTTGACGCAGCGAGCCAGCATGACTCTGCAATCCCTGCTGATTAGCCTAGCTTAGCTCCTCTCCCTCCTGACAGCGGTACATACTTGGTGTCTAGGATAATATTCTGCTGCCTCTGTAGAGGAGCTCTGAGTAAGTCACTGTCTGTATCCCAAATGACACCCTGGTGAAACGTAGTGCGCCATGTAAGGAATAGGGTGCCATTTGGTACACAGGCACTGCCTTCCTCAGCGCTCCTCTACAGAGTGTATGACACCATGTTAAAAGGCAGGTTTTTTTGGAGGCAACATTCAGCTCAAGGAGCATTGAGCAGTTATTGACCTAGAATCTCTACCACAATACAGACACACAGCCTCTCCAGCTCTGCTCTTCCACTAGTCTTCATGTGGAGATCCACTATCCAGGGAGTCAGAGAGGAGTAGTTTAACCGTGGGACAGCTATAGAGATCAGCCTGTCATCATGTGTGTGTGTGTTGCAGAACTTTCCTACTGCTCCTAAGCGTGATAACAAGCAGAATCACCTATCCCCTTTCCCAGAATTCTCACGGACTCATGCATGCTCAGTGTCAGACGCCAGGGTTAGGATCGACCTACTGCTTTGTAAAAATGTTGTAAATCAAGCCCGGGGATAATATGCAGAGGCATGTGTGTTCAGAAGGCATTAAAGCAAGTGAATGAATAAGCATTAACATGTTGAATATTGCATTAAAATGTTGTGTTTTCTTGCTGCAACGGAACAATATAGCACATGAATAAACACAGTGGCTGCTTCGGCAGGACAGGGGGAGTTTAGCAGCCTAGGTAGGCTGTTGTCTCCCGAGTTGGATTGATGAAACAGATGAAACCAGATTCTCCCTTTGAGTGGCCAGATGTACTGTAGTAGTATACACTCTATCAACTACGATGCGTAGGGAGCAATGTTCCCTCTCATTTTTTTCCAACACTGAGCAAATATCAGGTCTGCTGAGCACAAACTTGAAAGTTGTGAAGAATTCTGTGCAATTTTTTTGGTGCGCGTTTATTGTGAACACTGAGGCTGTACCCTCTTTAAGTTACAGTTATAACTGTGGCTATTTGATCATAATGGGGCGGCAGGGTAGCCTAGTGGTTAGAGAGTTGGTCTAGTAAGGTTGCAAGTTCAAACCCCCGAGCTGACAAGATACACATCTGTCGTTCTGCCCCTGAACAGGCAGTTAACCCACTGTTCCTAGGCCGTCATTGAAACTAAGAATTTGTTCTTAACTGACTTGCCTAGTTAAATAAAATAAAAATAAATAAATAAATAATGTAGTTCTATCAGAGTGGCCTACCATCAAAAACAATGGAGAAAATGCATCCCATAACATTTTAACATGGAAATATCTGTTCTGTCATTCAGCCTGCAGTAGCAGCCAATGTGTGGTGTTCAATGTAGGCCGACATTCCATGAGACTTTTGAAAAAAATAATGCAGGGCTTATCAGTTTGTCCTTCAGACAAGCAGGTGACTGAAACTGTTGTGTTGGTTTGATGCAAGAAACAAAATAGAATTATTCCCATACATTACAACAGGGAATCAGACAAATTATACTACCCTCTGCCTATTGGCTACTCGTCTGAAAATACAACACCCCCCCTTTAAAACAGAAAAAAAGCTCTTTACCTGACTAGTTTTTCAAAGATGGCTAGAAATACGTTTTGTGCTCTTGTAGGAAACAACCACTCCCCCATTGCCGACTAGAAATTAGCTATAACTGGGCTAATAACTCGCTAACTAGCAAAATATATTAACAAAATGTGCACACGTGGCTACATGCAGCTCTCACTTTGATCTCAAAACAAGCGCATCTTCTCACAACCGCACATACTGCATTGTCCAGTTCAACGTGAATGGCACAGATTCATACATGGAAATGGTCTATTTGCATACAGTATAAGGATAATGCAGCTCTGATTGGATATGGCGCACCGGTCTGGTTGAGTAGCGGTCGTGCCTGTCAATACAATATAATCCTACTCCAATGCACTCTGTTTCGGGAATGTTGCATTGAAAGTAGCTTAACACTGCGTTGATTCGATCACAATTCCCACAGCAGAGGGAAACGTCGATATTGTTCACTAATAGGGGAAACAGTAGAAAGTTGAGTGAAGCTTCGTCTCGTGCTTCTCTGCTCTGGCTGAAATGTATTCTGCACTGCAGTCCTGCACACAAGCAGTTTAGAGGGAACATTGGTTGGGTAGCATTTCAATAATTTACAAATGATGGCTATCTGGGTGTTGTGGGTGTTATGGGTGTAGTGGATTTTGGGGCTGTTGTGGGTGTAGTGGCTTTTGGGGGTGTAGTGGCTGTTGTGGGTGTTGTGGGTGTAGTGGCTTTTGTGGGTGTAGTGGCTTTTGGGGGTGTAGTGGCTGTTGTAGGTGTAGTGGCTGTTGTGGGTGTAGTGGCTTTTGGGGGTGTAGTGGCTGTTGGGGGTGTAGTGGCTTTTGGGGATGTTGTGGGTGTAGTGGCTTTTGGGGGTGTAGTGGCTGTTGTGGGTGTAGAGGGTGTTGTAGGTGTAGAGGCTGAAGTGGGTGTTGTTGGTGTTGGGGGTGTAGTGGGGGTTGTAGGTGTAGTGGATGTAGTGGGTGTTGGAGGTGTAGTGGGTGTTGGGTTTTTTGTAGGTGTAGTGAGTATTGTAGGTTTATGGGGTGTAGTGGGTTCAGGGGGTGTTGTGGGTTTTGTAGGTGTAGTGGGTGTTGGAGGTGCAGTGGGTGTTGGGTTTTTTGTAGGTGTAGTGAGTATTGTAGGTTTAGGGGGTGTAGTGGGTTTAGGGGGTGTAGTGGGTGTTGTAGGTGTTATTGGGGTTGTAGTGGGTGTTGGGGGTGTTGTGGGTGTTGTAGGTGTAGTAGGTGTTATTGGGGTTGTAGTGGGTGTTGGGGGTGTTGTGGGTGTTCTAGGTGTAGTAGGTGTTGTTGGGGTTGTAGTGGGTTTAGGGGGTGTAGTGGGTGTAGTAGGTGTTGTTGGGATTGTAGTGGGTGTTGGGGGTGTTGTAGGTGTAGTAGATGTTATTGGGGGTGTAGTGGGTGTTGTGGGTGTTCTAGGTGTAGTAGGTGTTGTTGGGGTTGTAGTGGGTTTAGGGGGTGTAGTGGGTGTAGTAGGTGTTGTAGTGGGTGTTGGGGGTGTTGTGGGTGTTCTAGGTGTTATTGGGGTTGTAGTGGGTGTTGTTGGGGTTGTAGGGGGTGTTGTGGGTGTTCTAGGTGTAGTAGGTGTTATTGGGGTTGTAGTGGGTGTTGTTGGGGTTGTAGTGGGTGTTGGGGGTGTTGTGGGTGTTCTAGGTGTAGTAGGTGTTATTGGGGTTGTAGTGGGTGTTGGGGGTGTTGTGGGTGTTCTAGGTGTAGTAGGTGTTGTTGGGGTTGTAGTGGGTGTTGTGGGTGTTCTAGGTGTAGTAGGTGTTATTGGGGTTGTAGTGGGTGTTGTGGGTGTAGTAGGTGTTGTTGGGGTTGTAGTGGGTTTAGGGGGTGTAGTGGGTGTAGTAGGTGTTGTTGGGGTTGTAGTGGGTGTTGGGGGTGTTGTGGGTGTTCTAGGTGTAGTAGGTGTTATTGGGATTGTAGTGGGTGTTGGGGGTGTTGTGGGTGTAGTAGGTGTTATTGGGGTTGTAGTGGGTGTTGTTGGGGTCGTAGTGGGTGTTGTGGGTGTTCTAGGTGTAGTAGGTGTTATTGGGGTTGTAGTGGGTGTTAGGGGTGTTGTGGGTGTTCTAGGTGTAGTAGGTGTTGTTGGGGTTGTAGTGGGTGTTGTAGGTGTTGTTGGGGTTGTAGTGGGTGTTGGGGGTGTTGTGGATGTTGGGGTTGTAGTGGGTGTAGTGGTTGTTCTAGGTGTAGTGGGTGTGCCAACATGCAATGGTTATGTGCAAATGGAAGAATGATTACACCTCTTTTCCTTTCAACAACAGCACCCAATCTAATTTACCCGTGAAATATTTTAAGAACATTTTAAGTACTGTAGCCTTTTGTTTTGAAACAAAAATAACCACTGAAATTCAGGATAAGCTTAAATATTCAGTGGAACCACATGGACCTTAGTCAATGTGATTGTAGAGTATTTAGTAGCTAGAGTAAATACTAATAAATTACTTGAAAGGGCCAGAGCCTTCCTGGTCTCCAGTGAAACGTGATCTGGTTACATCAGAATGTCACATGGACCCTGCTAAAGTTCTGTCTGTCGCCAGAAGGACCCTGAATAGATCAATAAGGAGAAATAGAGGGAAACTGAATAGCTCAATGAGGAGGAATAGAGGGAAACTGAATAGCTCAATAAGGAGAAATAGAGGGAAACTGAATAGCTCAATAAGGAGGAATAGAGGGAAACTGAAAAGCTCAATAAGCAGGAATAGAGGGAAACTGATAGATCAATAAGGACAAATAGAGGGAAACTGAATTGTTCAATAAGGAGAAGGGGAAATAGAGTGAACCTGAATAGCTCAATATGGGAATGGAAAATAGAGGGAAACTGATTAGCTCAATAAGGAGAAGGGGAAATAGAGGGAAACTGAATAGCTCAATAAGGAGAAATAGAGGGAAACTGAAAAGCTCAATAAGGAGAAATAGAGAGAAACTGAATAGATCAATAAGGAGAAGGGGAAATAGAGGGAAACTGAAAAGCTCAATAAGGAGAAATAGAGGGAAACTGAATAGCTCAATAAGGAGGAATAGAGGGAAACTGAATAGCTCAATAAGGAGGAATAGAGAGAAACTGAATAGATCAATAAGGAGAAGGGGAAATAGAGGGAAACTGAATAGCTCAATAGGGGAAATACAGTAACACAATAGACATATTGCCCCCCATTCTGTCGTTCATTCATTGTTTAAAATAGGAGTAAAATCGTACCATAAAACAATAAAACTAACTGCAATGTAATGTAAATGCAATGCAATGTAATGTTTTTTGTATTCCAGTTTCCCAAATGGTGATCGAGGAGGTGAGCGTTCTGCAGACCCAGCTGGAGATAGAAAAATCCTGCAGAGAAAATGCTGAGGCCCTTGCCACCAAGGTAAGACACAGACACTGCTTGACTTAGTAGTTGAGGCCCTTGCCACCAAGGTCAGAGGCTAACACTGCTTGACTTAGTAGTTGAGGCCCTTGCCACCAAGGTCAGAGGCTAACACTGCTTGACTTAGTAGTTGAGGCCCTTGCCACCAAGGTAAGAGGCTGACACTGCTTGACTTAGTAGTTGAGGCCCTTGCCACCAAGGTCAGAGGCTGACACTGCTTGACTTAGTAGTTGAGGCCCTTGCCACCAAGGTCAGAGGCTGACACTGCTTGACTTAGTAGTTGAGGCCCTTGCCACCAAGGTCAGAGGCTAACACTGCTTGACTTAGTAGTTGAGGCCCTTGCCACCAAGGTCAGAGGCGAACACTGCTTGACTTAGTAGTTGAGGCCCTTGCCACCAAGGTAAGAGGCTGACACTGCTTGACTTAGTAGTTGAGGCCCTTGCCACCAAGGTCAGAGGCTGACACTGCTTGACTTAGTAGTTGAGGCCCTTGCCACCAAGGTCAGAGGCTGACACTGCTTGACTTAGTAGTTGAGGCCCTTGCCACCAAGGTCAGAGGCTGACACTGCTTGACTTAGTAGTTGAGGCCCTTGCCACCAAGGTCAGAGGCTAACACTGCTTGACTTAGTAGTTGAGGCCCTTGCCACCAAGGTCAGAGGCTGACACTGCTTGACTTAGTAGTTGAGGCCCTTGCCACCAAGGTAAGACACTGACACTGCTTAACTTAGTAGTTGAGGCCCTTGCCACCAAGGTCAGAGGCTAACACTGCTTGACTTAGTAGTTGAGGCCCTTGCCACCAAGGTCAGAGGCTAACACTGCTTGACTTAGTAGTTGAGGCCCTTGCCACCAAGGTAAGAGGCTGACACTGCTTGACTTAGTAGTTGAGGCCCTTGCCACCAAGGTCAGAGGCTGACACTGCTTGACTTAGTAGTTGAGGCCCTTGCCACCAAGGTCAGAGGCTGACACTGCTTGACTTAGTAGTTGAGGCCCTTGCCACCAAGGTCAGAGGCTGACACTGCTTGACTTAGTAGTTGAGGCCCTTGCCACCAAGGTCAGAGGCTAACACTGCTTGACTTAGTAGTTGAGGCCCTTGCCACCAAGGTCAGAGGCTGACACTGCTTGACTTAGTAGTTGAGGCCCTTGCCACCAAGGTAAGACACTGACACTGCTTGACTTAGTAGTTGAGGCCCTTGCCACCAAGGTCAGAGGCTGACACTGCTTGACTTAGTAGTTGAGGCCCTTGCCACCAAGGTCAGAGGCTAACACTGCTTGACTTAGTAGTTGAGGCCCTTGCCACCAAGGTCAGAGGCTGACACTGCTTGACTTAGTAGTTGAGGCCCTTGCCACCAAGGTCAGAGGCTAACACTGCTTGACTTAGTAGTTGAGGCCCTTGCCACCAAGGTAAGAGGCTGACACTGCTTGACTTAGTAGTTGAGGCCCTTGCCACCAAGGTCAGAGGCTGACACTGCTTGACTTAGTAGTTGAGGCCCTTGCCACCAAGGTCAGAGGCTGACACTGCTTGACTTAGTAGTTGAGGCCCTTGCCACCAAGGTCAGAGGCTAACACTGCTTGACTTAGTAGTTGAGGCCCTTGCCACCAAGGTCAGAGGCGAACACTGCTTGACTTAGTAGTTGAGGCCCTTGCCACCAAGGTAAGAGGCTGACACTGCTTGACTTAGTAGTTGAGGCCCTTGCCACCAAGGTCAGAGGCTGACACTGCTTGACTTAGTAGTTGAGGCCCTTGCCACCAAGGTCAGAGGCTGACACTGCTTGACTTAGTAGTTGAGGCCCTTGCCACCAAGGTCAGAGGCTGACACTGCTTGACTTAGTAGTTGAGGCCCTTGCCACCAAGGTCAGAGGCTAACACTGCTTGACTTAGTAGTTGAGGCCCTTGCCACCAAGGTCAGAGGCTGACACTGCTTGACTTAGTAGTTGAGGCCCTTGCCACCAAGGTAAGACACTGACACTGCTTAACTTAGTAGTTGAGGCCCTTGCCACCAAGGTCAGAGGCTAACACTGCTTGACTTAGTAGTTGAGGCCCTTGCCACCAAGGTCAGAGGCTAACACTGCTTGACTTAGTAGTTGAGGCCCTTGCCACCAAGGTAAGAGGCTGACACTGCTTGACTTAGTAGTTGAGGCCCTTGCCACCAAGGTCAGAGGCTGACACTGCTTGACTTAGTAGTTGAGGCCCTTGCCACCAAGGTCAGAGGCTGACACTGCTTGACTTAGTAGTTGAGGCCCTTGCCACCAAGGTCAGAGGCTGACACTGCTTGACTTAGTAGTTGAGGCCCTTGCCACCAAGGTCAGAGGCTAACACTGCTTGACTTAGTAGTTGAGGCCCTTGCCACCAAGGTCAGAGGCTGACACTGCTTGACTTAGTAGTTGAGGCCCTTGCCACCAAGGTAAGACACTGACACTGCTTGACTTAGTAGTTGAGGCCCTTGCCACCAAGGTCAGAGGCTGACACTGCTTGACTTAGTAGTTGAGGCCCTTGCCACCAAGGTCAGAGGCTAACACTGCTTGACTTAGTAGTTGAGGCCCTTGCCACCAAGGTCAGAGGCTGACACTGCTTGACTTAGTAGTTGAGGCCCTTGCCACCAAGGTAAGACACTGACACTGCTTAACTTAGTAGTTGAGGCCCTTGCCACCAAGGTCAGAGGCTAACACTGCTTGACTTAGTAGTTGAGGCCCTTGCCACCAAGGTCAGAGGCTAACACTGCTTGACTTAGTAGTTGAGGCCCTTGCCACCAAGGTAAGAGGCTGACACTGCTTGACTTAGTAGTTGAGGCCCTTGCCACCAAGGTCAGAGGCTGACACTGCTTGACTTAGTAGTTGAGGCCCTTGCCACCAAGGTCAGAGGCTGACACTGCTTGACTTAGTAGTTGAGGCCCTTGCCACCAAGGTCAGAGGCTGACACTGCTTGACTTAGTAGTTGAGGCCCTTGCCACCAAGGTCAGAGGCTAACACTGCTTGACTTAGTAGTTGAGGCCCTTGCCACCAAGGTCAGAGGCTGACACTGCTTGACTTAGTAGTTGAGGCCCTTGCCACCAAGGTAAGACACTGACACTGCTTAACTTAGTAGTTGAGGCCCTTGCCACCAAGGTCAGAGGCTGACACTGCTTGACTTAGTAGTTGAGGCCCTTGCCACCAAGGTCAGAGGCTGACACTGCTTGACTTAGTAGTTGAGGCCCTTGCCACCAAGGTAAGACACTGACACTGCTTAACTTAGTAGTTGAGGCCCTTGCCACCAAGGTCAGAGGCTGACACTGCTTGACTTAGTAGTTGAGGCCCTTGCCACCAAGGTAAGAGACTGACACTGCGAGGTGGTTAAATGGATCTAGACTAGAGATCATTAGGCTGTTGGTTATTTGTATAGGCTTGTGTCCATAATGTTTATTTCCATAAGCCTCTGATGTGTAGGCTACAGTACATTCATATTTTACAATATCACAAACAATCAACATGCTAAATCAGTGTATTTTGATGTGTGCTATCGACCTCTGTTATCAGCTTTATTTAATTTGTCTTTATCATATATAATCCAGTGTGTGTTGTTTGTCCCCCAGTTGAACAGTGAGAACAGGAAGCTGAAGTATCTGAGCCTGTCGTCTCGACCCTGTCTGGATGAGATGCTACCTAGTATCACAGACTGCATACCTCTGGAAGAGGAGACGGAAACACAGGACACCAGCCCTGACCCGTACAGCCAGTACCAACAGCAGGTTAAAGGTACCAGACCAGTACACAGACAGTACCGGGTAGCTACCAGACCAGTACACAGACAGTACCGGGTAACTACCAGACCCGTACACAGACAGTACCGGGTAACTACCAGACCCGTACACAGACAGTACCGGATACCTACCAGACCAGTACACAGACAGTACCGGGTAACTACCAGACCAGTACACAGATAGTACCGGGTAGCTACCAGACCCGTACACAGACAGACACACAGGACAGCAGCCCTGCTCCGTACACAGACAGTACCGGGTACCTACCAGACCCGTACACAGACAGTACCAGGTACCTACCAGACCCGTACACAGACAGTACCGGGTACCTACCAGACCAGTACACAGACAGTACCGGGTAGCTACCAGACCCGTACACAGACAGTACCGGGTAGCTACCAGACCCGTACACAGACAGACACACAGGACAGCAGCCCTGCTCCGTACACAGACAGACACACAGGACAGCAGCCCTGCTCCGTACACAGACAGTACCGGGTACCTACCAGACCCGTACACAGACAGTACCGGGTAGCTACCAGACCTGTACACAGACAGTACCGGGTAGCTACCAGACCCGTACACAGACAGACACACAGGACAGCAGCCCTGACCCCTACAGCCAGTACCAACAGCAGGTCAACGCTATATCAGAACCTTTGTCTTGATTTGTCTTGACAGGGTTATGGACTGACTGCAATGAAATTATGTTGTGCCTGTACAGCATATTAGGATTCCCCTTTCTGTTGTTTTTTCTAATGGTATTTCCAGTAGCAAGATAAACCATGTTAAAATGCCAGAGTAACAGAGCTATATGTTAGAATCTTAGTAGTGAAGAGATGTCATCACGTCGTGTCACCCAGGAACCTGTTTCTTCCCGTCCAGAGCTGCAGGAGACAGTGAGCAGTCTGCTAGAGGAGAAGAAGATACTTTCCTGTCAGCTTCAGGATCAGCAGAGACAGATTGAAGAGCTAACAGCCCTGGTGAGTATCCACTACCAGGCCTGGCAATCAATACCTCTCACAGGAGGTCTGTCTCAGACAAGCACAGAACTTGTCTCTGTCTGATTGTGGTGGGATTTTGAGGGCGGATGAGAGGACTTGCATTCTATTATATGAGCGTGAATGCAGAATATCTCTGTTCAGATAGTCTTATCTTTTTTCCAGTGCATTCGGAAAGTATTCAGACCCCTTGACGTTTTAAACATTTTGTTATGTCACAGCCTTATTCTAAAATGGATTCAAGTGTTTTTTCCCCACCTCACAATACCCCATAATGACATCACAATACCCCATAATGACATCACAATACCCCATAATGACATCACAATACCCCATAATGACATCACAATACCCCATAGTGACAAAGCAAAAACATGTTTGTAGAAATGTTTACTAATTTATAAAAAATACAAAACTGAAATATCCCATTTACATAAGTATTCAGGCCCTTTACTCAGTACTTTGTTGAAGCACCTTCAGCAGCAATTACAGCTTCGAATCTTCTCAGGTATGACGCTACAAGCTTGGCACACCAGTATTTTAGTTTCTCCCATTCTTCTCTGCAGATCCTCTCAAGCTCTGTCAAGTTGGATGGGGAGCATCGCTGCACAGCTGTTTTCAGGTCTCTCTAGAGATGTACGATCAGGTTCAAGTCCGGGCTCTGGCTGGGCCACTCAAGGACACTCAGAGATGGGTCCCGAAGCCCCTCCTGCGTTGTCTTGGCCACTTTGTTTAGGGTCGTGGTGGCAGCATTATGCTGCCACCACCATTGTGCTGCCACCACCATGCTTCACCGTAGGGATGGTGCCAGATTTCCTTCTGACGTGACGCTTGGCATTCAAGCCAAAGAGTTCAATCTTGGTTTCATCAGACCAGAGAATCTTGTTTCTCATGGTCTGAGAGTCTTTAGGTGCCTTTTGACAAACTCCAAGCGGGCTGTCATGTACCTTTTACTGAGGAGTGGCTTCTGTCTGGCCATTCTACCATAATGGACTGATTGGTAGAGTGCTACAGAGATGGTTGTCTTTCTGGAAGGTTCTCCCATCTCCACAGATAAACTCTAGACCTCTGTCAGAGTGACCATCGGGTTCTTGATCATCTCCCTGACCAAGGTCCTTGTCCCCAGATTTCTCAGGTTGGCCGGGTAGCCAGCTCTAGGAAGTCTTGGTTGTTCCAAACCTTTACCATTTTAGAATGATGGAGGCCACTGTGTTCTTGGGGACCTTCAATACTGCAGACATGTTTTGTTACCCTTCCCCAGATCTGTGCCTCGACGAAATCCTGCCTCCGGGCTCTTAGGACAATTCCTTTGACCTCATGGTTTATTTTTTGCTCTGACGTGCACTGTCAACTGTGGGACCTTATATAGACAGTTGTGTGTCATGTCCGATCAATTGAATTTACCACAGGTGGACTCCAATCAAGTTGTAGAAACATCTCAAGGATGATCAATGGAAACAGATGCTCCTGAATCAAATTTCGAGTCTCATAGCAAAGGGTCTGAATACTTTTGTAAATAACGTATTTCTGTTTTTTAATTTTAATAAATGTGCAAAAATGTCTAAAAACCTGTTTTTGCTTTGTCATTATGGGGTATTGTGATGTCATTATGGGGTATTGTGATGTCATTATGGGGTATTGTGTTTAGATTGTTGAGGGAGGAAAAAAGATTCCATCCATTTTAGATTAAGGCTGTAACGTAACAAAATGTGAAAAAAGTCAAGGGGTTTGAATACTTTCCGAATGCACTGTGTGTACAGTAGATTATATTCTCAGCCATGTTGAAGCACCATAAACCTTGATTGTTCATGTTTTACCAGCCTTTTCGCTCTGTTTGAAATGTTTTTGAAGGCTGAGAAGGAGCAGGCTGAAATGAAGGAGCTTCACAAAACCATGGAGCAGCAAAGCAAGACCATCAAGAGGTTCAATAGAGGTGAGTGACATGATACTCCCGTCTCACCATCCTTAATCAACTGTCAAGGCTACTGCTACACAATCTTCCTATTCCCTTCAGAGACATCATCGTGGTAGAGAGACATCATCGTGGTAGAGAGACATCATCGTGGTAGAGAGACATCATTGTGGTAGAGAGACATCATTTTGGTAGAGAGACATCATTGTGGTAGAGAGACATCGTTATGGTAGAGAGACATCATTGTGGTAGAGAGACATCATTATGGTAGAGAGACATCAATATGGTAGAGAGACATCATTGTGGTAGAGAGACATCATTATGGTAGAGAGACAGTGGTCTGTAAACAGGTTCAGGCTTTATGCGCTAGATAATTAAATTAGACCCATCCTTCTCAAGTGCCTGTGTTTTAGTGTTTTACTGTTGTTATGCCTCAATTTCTCTCTCTCCCTCTCTCTCCCTCTCTCTCTCTCTCTCTAGTGTCTGTGATGGCTACTAAAGAGTATGAGGAGATGAAGGAGCAGCTGGATTTGGAGCAGAGCCTGAGGGTGAAGGCTGAGACCTACGCCCACGAGGTAGACAGGCAGGCAGACAGACAGACAGACAGTCAGGTAGATAGGCAGACAGGTAGGCAGGTATGCAGGTAGGTAGACAGACAAACAGGTGGTCAGCTGGCAGGCAGGCAAGAAGGGGAAGACTCATATAAGACATGTTGACTGGGGTAATGTCACTATACTGTATGAAACCTTAAAGCACCATGTTAATTATTCACTTGTACACATGTTTGTTGTCGTTATCTTAGTGTGATAGCTGACATCTCTATGTTTGTTGTCGTTCTCTTAGTGTGATAGCTGACATCTCCATGTTTGTTGTCGTTCTCTTAGTGTGACAGCTGACATCTCCATGTTTGTTGTTGTTCTCTTAGTGTGATAGCTGACATCTCCACATGTTTATTGTCGTTCTCTTAGTGTGATAGCTGACATCTCCACATGTTTGTTGTCGTTCTCTTAGTGTGATAGCTGACATCTCCACATGTTTGTTGTCGTTCTCTTAGTGTGATAGCTGACATCTCTATGTTTGTTGTTGTTCTCTTAGTGTGATAGCTGACATCTCCACATGTTTGTTGTCGTTCTCTTAGTGTGATAGCTGACATCTCCACATGTTTGTTGTCGTTCTCTTAGTGTGATAGCTGACATCTCCACATGTTTGTTGTCGTTCTCTTAGTGTGATAGCTGACATCTCCACATGTTTGTTGTCGTTCTCTTAGTGTGATAGCTGAGGAGCAGTACTAGTCCTAGTCTGGGGACTGAGGAGCAGTACTAGTCCTAGTCTGGGGACTGAGGAGCAGCAGTACTAGTCCTAGTCTGGGGACTGAGGAGCAGTACTAGTCCTAGTCTGGGGACTGAGCAGCAGCAGTACTAGTCCTAGTCTGGGGACTGAGGAGCAGTACTAGTCCTAGTCTGGGGACTGAGCAGCATCAGTACTAGTCCTAGTCTGGGGACTGAGCAGCAGTACTAGTCCTAGTCTGGGGACTGAGCAGCAGTACTAGTACTAGTCTGGGGACTGAGCAGCAGCAGTACTAGTCCTAGTCTGGGGACTGAGCAGCAGTACTAGTCCTAGTCTGGGGACTGAGGATCAGTACTAGTCCTAGTCTGGGGACTGAGCAGCAGTACTAGTCCTAGTCTGGGGACTGAGCAGCAGTACTAGTACTAGTCTGGGGACTGAGGAGCAGTACTAGTCCTAGTCTGGGGACTGAGCAGCAGTACTAGTCCTAGTCTGGGGACTGAGCAGCAGTACTAGTCCTAGTCTGGGGACTGAGCAGCAGTACTAGTCCTAGTCTGGGGACTGAGGAGCAGTACTAGTCCTAGTCTGGGGACTGAGTAGCAGTACTAGTCCTAGTCTGGGGACTGAGCAGCAGTACTAGTCCTAGTCTGGGGACTGAGCAGCAGTACTAGTCCTAGTCTGGGGACTGAGCAGCAGTACTAGTCCTAGTCTGGGGACTGAGGATCAGTACTAGTCCTAGTCTGGGGACTGAGCAGCAGTACTAGTCCTAGTCTGGGGACTGAGCAGCAGTACTAGTCCTAGTCTGGGGACTGAGCAGCAGTACTAGTCCTAGTCTGGGGACTGAGGAGCAGTACTAGTCCTAGTCTGGGGACTGAGCAGCAGTACTAGTCCTAGTCTGGGGACTGAGGAGCAGTACTAGTCCTAGTCTGGGGACTGAGCAGCAGTACTAGTCCTAGTCTGGGGACTGAGCAGCAGTACTAGTCCTAGTCTGGGGACTGAGCAGCAGTACTAGTCCTAGTCTGGGGACTGAGGATCAGTACTAGTCCTAGTCTGGGGACTGAGCAGCAGTACTAGTCCTAGTCTGGGGACTGAGCAGCAGTACTAGTCCTAGTCTGGGGACTGAGCAGCAGTACTAGTCCTAGTCTGGGGACTGAGCAGCAGTACTAGTCCTAGTCTGGGGACTGAGCAGCAGTACTAGTCCTCGTCTGGGGACTGAGCAGCAGTACTAGTCCTAGTCTGGGGACTGGGCAGCAGTACTAGTATTAGTCCTAGTCTGGGGACTGAGGAGCTGCAGCACAGACTCAGCACTGCTTTGAAGGGCACACATATGCTTGGGGGAACCACAGCCACAGTAGTGTGGTGTACTGTTAACTGTTACGCTGCTTGGCCTGAGGCTGGAGAGGAAGAGGGGGTTCTCTGGAGAATGCTGGCTGTGGTTGTTGTAGACCATTTAGATAAAAACAACGCCTGCTTACTCCCTGCTTCATGCTACAGTCTAATGATTCCATATCCTGCTTCATGCTACAGTCTAATGATTCCATATCCTGCTTCATGCTACAGTCTAATGCATCCATATCCTGCTTCATGCTACAGTCTAATGCTTCCATATCCTGCTTCATGCTACAGTCTAATGCTTCCATATACTGCTTCATGCTACAGTCTAATGCTTCCATATCCTGCTTCATGCTACAGTCTAATGCTTCCATATCCTGCTTCATGCTACAGTCTAATGCTTCCATATCCTGCTTCATGCTACAGTCTAATGCTTCCATATACTGCTTCATGCTACAGTCTAATGCTTCCCTATCCTGCTTCATGCTACAGTCTAATGCTTCCATATCCTGCTTCATGCTACAGTCTAATGATTCCATATCCTGCTTCATGCTACAGTCTAATGATTCCATATCCTTCTTCATGCTACAGTCTAATGCTTCCATATCCTGCTTCATGCTACAGTCTAATGCTTCCATATCCTGCTTCATGCTACAGTCTAATGCTTCCATATACTGCTTCATGCTACAGTCTAATGCTTCCATATCCTGCTTCATGCTACAGTCTAATGCTTCCATATACTGCTTCATGCTACAGTCTAATGCTTCCATATACTGCTTCATGCTACAGTCTAATGCTTCCATATCCTGCTTCATGCTACAGTCTAATGCTTCCATATCCTGCTTCATGCTACAGTCTAATGCTTCCATATACTGCTTCATGCTACAGTCTAATGCTTCCATATCCTGCTTCATGCTACAGTCTAATGCTTCCATATCCTGCTTCATGCTACAGTCTAATGCTTCCATATCCTGCTTCATGCTACAGTCTAATGATTCCATATCCTGCTTCATGCTACAGTCTAATGCTTCCATATCCTGCTTCATGCTACAGTATAATGCTTCCATATCCTGCTTCATGCTACAGTCTAATGCTTCCATATCCTGCTTCATGCTACAGTCTAATGCTTCCATATCCTGCTTCATGCTACAGTCTAATGCTTCAATATCCTGCTTCATGCTACAGTCTAATGCTTCAATATCCTGCTTCATGCTACAGTCTAATGCTTCCATATCCTGCTTCATGCTACAGTCTAATGCTTCCATATCCTGCTTCATGCTACAGAATAATGCTTCCATATCCTGCTTCATGCTACAGTCTAATGCTTCCATATCCTGCTTCATGCTACAGTATAATGCTTCCATATACTGCTTCATGCTACAGTCTAATGCTTCCATATCCTGCTTCATGCTACACTCTAATGCTTCCCTATCCTGCTTCATGCTACAGTCTAATGCTTCCCTATCCTGCTTCATGCTACAGTCTAATGCTTCCATATCCTGCTTCATGCTACAGTATAATGCTTCCCTATCCTGCTTCATGCTACAGTCTAATGCTTCCATATCTGGAGAACCTGGGTCTCTTTTATTTTAAAACACCCTCTCATTCCCTTCCCTTCCCTCCTCCCCTCCTTCCTTCTTTCTCTCTCCTCCTGCAGATGTTGGTGAAGCAGAAAGAGGCTAACAGACAGAGTATGATCCTGCTGCAGAACGCTGAGCCCAGCCTGCAGCTGATCAAGGCTCTGGAGGACGTGGCTAACGTTACCAAGACTCTGGAGCAGGAGAGACTGCTGCATCACCAGAAGGTAGGTATGTCTGAGACTGTCTGTTTAGTGTGCGGCAGAGCTTCGTTCCTAAATGCCCATCCTTGGCAAGGGAGAGGAGAGGGTGTGTTGTCAGAAGAACAAGGAGGATACAACAGAAGGGCTTCAGTGAAATCAATACATGTTTAATCACAAGGCTCAAGTCTTCTCTTACACAGCACTTCAAAATGTTCTTGGTGAAAATGCCAGGTGTTGTAGAGTGAACGTTAACACACACTCCTTCCTATATGGTCTCACCTTGTGGTGCTTGGAATTAACAACTCTGAAGGTCTTTAGAGACCAAAACGAGTTTCAACAAGTCAAAAAAAGCAGAATTGCTCATCTTGATCACATAATGTGTAGTTATTTGGGGTGCAAAATGATTTGTAGATCAGCGATTATGTGCAGTCCAACTAAAATATAGTCAATCTGGATCTCCATTCATATCCATGTAGGTGAAGGCTCTGGAGGCTGAGCTACAGGAGTACTCTCTGAAACAGCAGATAGCAGAGCTGCAGAGCCAGCTGGAACTGATGGAGGAGGAGAAGAGAGAGACAGAGGGACGTCTGCAGGATGTAGAGAAGAAGAACCGTGACCTAGAGAAAAGAGGTGAGGAGGACACCTACGGGCTGTCAATCACATCACCCTGTGGGTTACCCACAGATTTTATTCCTACAGCTTTGTGAACGAATACGTCTCCAGCAGTACCAGTGGAATAGATAGTTGTCCATCTTCTCATGTTAAAAGACTGGTGACCCAGGCTTCATCTAACACATCTGTCTTTTACATCTTTAGTGCAAGAGCTGCTGCAGGTCCAGAAGAGCACTGAGCCCTCACCAGGCCCTGTACCAGGGATCGCCCCAACCCCCGCCCCTGTTCCCCAGCCCCCTCCACCCCCACCGCCACCCCCTCCTCCTCCTCCACCCCCTCCCCCATCGCGATGCAACCCCCTCAGGTAAGACAATAGTCTGTTAATATGTTGTGTACAGGCTTGCATGGAGAAATGAATGCTCTAACCACCAACCTGTCTAATCATACTTTAATTTACACTCTTCATTCAATAGCTCACTGATTGCAATCATGAGGAAATCATCCAAGAGTTCAAAGGGGGGATCCCCAAAGTTACAGCAAGCTCCTGGTACATTTGAAATCACTTAGAATCAAATCTACACCTGTCAGAATAATATAGAATTTCAAGAATATGATTGAAATAAATCCTTCATAATTGAGAAATTTCTTATTTTAAAATCACACATCTTTACAATATTGTCCATGAAACCCTCTGTCTCTCTCCTTGTCCTGTAGAAGGAGGTGCAGAAGGAGGTGCAGAGGGAGGTGCAGACAACGTCAAAGTGAAGGCAGTCAATGAGATGATGGAGAGGATTAAACATGGAGTGGTTTTGAGGCCTGTCAAGGGAGGAGACACTAAGGTGGAGAGGTCAACAGTTCATGTTTTGTTTAAATAATTGTCTTGGAAAATTGTGGAAATATAGACTCTACTTAATGTTGTCAAACTGTGGAAATATAGACTCTACTTAATGTTCTCAAACTGATTACTCCCTTATCTTTCCATCCATGTCATGTTTTCTAATCAACTGACTGTCTCCCCAAAGAGAGGGGTCGTAAAAGTGAGTATATTGACTTTTACATCAATTTTGTGACGGTGAAGTCTCTCGGGATCCTAAAATCACCCCCCAACAACAACATGCTAACCCCCACATCACAGGGATAATCCACATCATATGGTACTAGAGTGAAATGGATTTATAGCAGTTCTGTTATTAATCTCTCACTAAAACCAGTCTTCGGTTTGGCTTTTGGAATGGGCTCTTTCTCTTTGTGTAACATTGTCCATGGATTACCTCACAGTGTAGACTGACAGACACCACATGGCTGTCGCTTTCATGTCATTTCTTTTATATTGATTGACACCATCACCATGACAACTTACAGGCCCCGAGGAGAAAAATCTATAAAATGGCCTCCAGCTTTTACCTTTCTTCGCTCTAATGTAGACCAGCTATGTGATAAAAGTTAACACCAGCTGCCAGGCCCGAGGTGTGCGTGAGCACATAAGAAAATGTGTGTTATGTCCTGTTTATTAATTTAGTTGATGTATTAATAGCATTCTCTCAACCCCTAGAAACCTCCAGTAATGGAAGAAAAGATGCCACAGGAGAGTGCCATGGAAGAACTGAAAGGCATTCTGGTATGAAGTGTTTTGTTTTATTTTATTAGCCTTATTATAAAAGCTCATATATGCTTTTAAGAAGTGAGGAAACACATATGTTATATAATTATATCTGTTACCAACTGTAAAGCATGTTGTCTGTATTTCTGGACCCCCCCCCCCCCCCCAGGAGACGGTGAAGAAGAGTCCCAGTCGGGGGTCTCAGGAGTCGGTCCCGTCCCCCCCAGGGAAGAGCCCTGTCAGCAGTGAGCTGGAGGTCATCCTTAGGAGGAGACGTAAACAAGCCTGTGACTCTGGAGGAGGTAGCAAAACCATTTCTTTGTTTGGCTTTCTTCATTCTCCTAAAATGGGTATCAGCATAATCTCCTCAGAAGAGGACCATCCTCCTCAGTGAATTTCATAAAAATCTAAATAGTGAAACAAAGATAAAACTATACTAAATATATTCACGTCACCAATGAATTGATTAAAACACACTGTTTTGCAAATAATGTCTACAATAGCCTCAACAGCACTCTGTTGGGTAGCACCATGATGTAGCTGGAGGACAGATAGCTTCTCCTCTGGGTACATTGACTTCAATAAAAAACCTAGGAGGCTTGTGGTTCTCAACCCCTTACATAGACTTACACAGTAATTAGGACAACTTCCGGAGGACGTCCTCCAACCTATCAGAGCTCTTGCAGCATGAACTGACATGTTGTCCACCCAATCAAAGGATCAGAGAAATCATTTAGTACTGAAAGCATAAGATACAGCTAGCTAGCACAGCAGTGCATAAAATGTGGTGACTAGTTGACTCAGAGAGAGAAAGACAACAGTTTTGAACAAATTAATTCCTTCCAAGAATTAAGGAGAAGCAAGAGAGAGAGCTAGCTGGATTTCACAGTATATTTTTTCACTTTTACTTACTTAGCTAGCATCGAATGCAGCTAGCTAGTTTAACCTACTCAAACACCCATCTCAAACAGAGAGGGATGCTATGTTAGCTAGCTGGCTATCTAACACTGGAACTATTCCAAGTCAAGGTAAGCTTTTGATTTCATTAATTTATTATCATTGGGGCCCACCGGTGTATCTGCTAAACTGCTTCCTGCTGACTGTACACTGTACTGCATGATTGTAGCGGGTTTACTAACGTGTTATTTCTAGTAGCTATGGTGACTATGACGTGACAACAATGTAGGCTGTGTGTAGCGGTTAGCGGTCATGATATGAAGTTTTGGCTTGGAAAGGTTTTTTCGCCTGGTCACAGACAGCTTATGTGTTGTGCACTGAAGTCCACAGGTGAAGGGAATAGGTGAGAGGTGGAGAGCGCGTAGATAGTTGCGAGAAGGAATTATATAGACAATGAGCAAACTGATCATGCTGTTTTTATGTGGGTTGCTATGAAAGTGAACTGTTTACACGTGATCAGGGGTGTATTCATTCCGCCGATTCTGTTGAAAAAACATTTCTTTAACGGAAGCAAACGTAACAAAACATACCTGAATTTGTCCAATAGAAACTCTCATTTGAAACTGTTGGACTAATGATTACACTCTGGATAACTTAGATGCAGGCAAGAGTGTGCAAGGCGGCATTGAATGTGTCACTGTCTGTCACCTTGATTACTCAAACAATTATCTCGGCCTTTGCACAACTACGTTGTAAACTTTCATTCATAGGCTAGGTTGTAGCCACCTCATGACGGGTGTAGGGGACATTCTAGTATCATGTAGTAGCCTAAACCTATTGATGTGAATATGATTGACAAAAATAGTGGAAATAAGGCTCATGCTCATAAAGCATTTAAAAGACATCAACCATTACTGATGGGTATATGCAGACTATGCGAGTGGCCTGCTGAAAAAGAGATGCACATTCTAGCCTTGACTATTCTACATTTCACCACCAGAGGGCTCAATAGACCCTGTCATGATCATATGCATACACTCTAATCATTAAACTATAGGCCAGAGCATGCAGGATGTCACTATTCAT
>NC_143035.1:35745000-35772500 GCF_057628025.1 Oncorhynchus mykiss | reverse complement strand
TGCTACCTACTGTACAGGTGGATTGGAACCATTTCCCTGATTGCCCGCAAGGTGTTATGTGTATAGTGATGCCTCCACTGTGGGGCTCTATTTCGTATTTGTTTTCACTGTTTAATCAAAACCATTTAACTTTTTAGACAATGATGGCATATTCGTTTATAATCCACGAATTAGCCATGATAATCCAAAAACATAACAAATGACTGTCACCAGATCAAACACCCCCTGTAGCGTCATAACGCGGCAGCGAGCGTCTTCCAAAATGGCGTCCAGATATTATCAAGAGATGCAAGAGAGTTTCAGAAATAACAACAAAAGCAGGGAATTCCCTGCGCATAGCGCTAAAGTTCATTCAGTAGCATGGAGTTGCGACGGCAGGAGGTTGGCATCTGGATCTTTTGATAAAACAGCAAGCGTATTTGTCTTGGAAAAAGACCGTTTGGTAAGTTGCTAGCTAGCTAGCTTGGTAGTATGCTATCGACGCTAGTGAACATGGAATGAATGAACCACGCGTGTTATTGCAAGGCTAACAACACACCTCCCCAGTGGTATCTTGTAACATTCAGCCTCCCAAAATCTAGCAGATATCGATTAATTTGCTAACTTTATGATCAGACCACGAATGGAAGAACATGCTAACTAGATGCTATGTTTTGTGCGGATCCAGCTAGCCTAGTTAACTTAGTAGTCACAGTTACTTTTAGTGGTAGCGACCTCCCCCGTAGCCATCTTGTTGATTGCTAGCTGTTTTTGCCTATATCAACCCCGTACAGGTGAAAGAGAACAACTACAGAGGCCATGGAGACAGTGTTGATCAGCTGTGTTGGCATCCTACCAACCCAGACGTGTTTGTCACTGCATCAGGGGACAAGACCATACGCATCTGGGACGTCAGAACAACAAAGTGCACGGCTACTGTCAACACTAAAGGTACCCTCCAGTTTCAGTCCTTGTTTTGGACAGTGATGCAAATGATTCATCTGCTGTGTCTTTAGCCAAAAACAACCCTTCAGTCTTGTACTTTAGTTTCTGCCATCTGTAACATCTGGTTCTTTCTGATCTGAGCTGACAACAGTGCTTGCTCTGTTTTGTTTGTTTGCAGGGGAAAACATCAACATCTGCTGGAGTCCCGATGGCCAAACGATAGCCGTTGGGAACAAGGATGATGTGGTTACCTTCATCGACGTCAAATCACACCGGTCACGGGCTGAGGAGCAGTTTAAGTTTGAAGTCAACGAGATCTCGTGGAATAATGACAACGACATGTTCTTTCTCACCAATGGAAATGGGTGCATCAACATCTTGAGGTAAGACCTTGGTCCCTTCCAAAATGGCATCCGAGGTTATTCCCTATTTAGTGCACTACTTTTGGCTAGGACTCATATGGTGCTGGTGTAAACCAGTGCACTATTTAGTGAATAGGGAGCCATTTCCCCACACACCCTGTTACTCTAGTATTCACAATCCTGTTTCAAACTAGAATGTGTTGCTTATGTCCTGTGATGTAACTTATGCCTATTGCTGTTGCACATGTACGTGGATATGACTTAAAGTAATAGATAGATTCATGAGTTACGGGCTCCCTGACTTTGACATGTTGTTTTCAGTTACCCCGAGCTGAAGCCCATCCAGTCGATCAACGCCCACCCCTCCAACTGCATCTGCATCAAGTTTGACCCCACGGGGAAGTACTTTGCCACAGGCAGTGCAGATGCCCTGGTCAGTCTGTGGACCGTTGAAGAACTGGTCTGTGTTCGCTGTTTTTCCAGGTGAGTGAGTCTACATTGAAAACAAGTAAATATGGACAGATATCTATCTACAACAAATGGTGCAATTGCAAAACTGTCCTCAGCTAACCCAAGTAGCCCGTGTGAGCATCCAAAACATGATCGGTATTTGTATCACTTGACATGGATGCTTTTGCAATGTATCCCTATGTTGAGTCTGATTGTCTTATGAATGTGTTTCAGGTTGGACTGGCCAGTGAGAACATTGAGTTTCAGCCATGATGGGAAGATGCTGGCTTCAGCCTCCGAGGACCACTTCATAGACATAGCAGAGGTTGAAACAGGTTAGTTGGAACCACTTCATAGACATAGCAGAGGTTGAAACAGGTTAGTTGGAAGGAAGTCAATGCAACTTTCTGTGGATACATAAAGAAACCAAAATAGAATTGGATGTGCTGATGATAATCTCCTCACTCCCCTCTCTGCTCCCTGTGGAATGTACGATCCACACGACAAGCCCACACTATGCCACATAGTCCTTGGCAAGAATCAAGTCCTCTCTTTATTTTGATTTCATCCTTCCTCAGTATCCTCTTCTTTTTTTTGTGTTTATGCAGGAGAGAAGCTGTGGGAGGTCCAGTGTGAGTCTCCTACGTTCACAGTAGCCTGGCATCCTAAGAGACCGCTGCTGGCCTACGCATGTGATGACAAGGAAGGGAAGTATGACAACAATAGAGAGGCAGGCACTGTCAAACTGTTTGGATTACCTAATGATTCCTGAGTGGGAGTCGAGGCAGGCGCTGTCAAACTGTTTGGATTACCTAATGATTCCTGAGTGGGAGTCGAGGCAGGCGCTGTCAAACTGTTTGGGATTACCTAATGATTCCTGAGTGGGAGTCGAGGCAGGCGCTGTCAAACTGTTTGGGATTACCTAATGATTCCCAAGTGGGAGTCGAGGCAGGCGCTGTCAAACTGTTTGGATTACCTAATGATTCCTGAGTGGGAGTCGAGGCAGGCGCTGTCAAACTGTTTGGGATTACCTAATGATTCCCAAGTGGGAGTCGAGGCAGGCGCTGTCAAACTGTTTGGGATTACCTAATGATTCCTGAGTGGGATCAAACACACACGTCTCTTGATTCACTCTTTAAACTGAGTTTATGCGGATGATTGGCCCTACTTTGTGGAGGCATGTTACCTATCCCTGTGCTGCAAGACTTCTTCTTTATATGTTCAATACAACATCCTTGACTTTTGGTCCTTTTTAAATACAGCCAGAAGGGATGTCTGTTTAAATAGCTATGTCATGTAAACTGATATTTCTCCAGAAGTCAAATCCTCAATGTTCTTCTACTGTTTTTATTTTATTTCTAGAGAGAGTGCCATCTTAGATGTAAAATGAACAGATAATTACAGTGGTTCTGATAAGGGAAGAGGGCCTGGAGTTGCCCTGAAGGGAAGAGGGCCTAGAGTTGCCCTGAAGGGAAGAGGGCCTAGGGTTGCCCTGAAGGGAAGAGGGCCTAGGGTTGCCCTGAAGGGAAGAGGGCCTAGGGTTGCCCTGAAGGGAAGAGGGCCTAGGGTTGCCCTGAAGGGAAGAGGGCCTAGGGTTGCCCTGAAGGGAAGAGGGCCTAGGGTTGCCCTGAAGGGAAGAGGGCCTAGGGTTGCCCTGAAGGGAAGAGGGCCTAGGGTTGCCCTGAAGGGAAGAGGGCCTAGGGTTGCCCTGAAGGGAAGAGGGCCTAGGGTTGCCCTGAAGGGAAGAGGGCCTAGGGTTGCCCTGAAGGGAAGAGGGCCTAGGGTTGCCCTGAAGGGAAGAGGGCCTAGGGTTGCCCTGAAGGGAAGAGGGCCTAGGGTTGCCCTGAAGGGAAGAGGGCCTAGGGTTGCCCTGAAGGGAAGAGGGCCTAGGGTTGCCCTGAAGGGAAGAGGGCCTAGGGTTGCCCTGAAGGGAAGAGGGCCTAGGGTTGCCCTGAAGGGAAGAGGGCCTAGGGTTGCCCTGAAGGGAAGAGGGCCTAGGGTTGCCCTGAAGGGAAGAGGGCCTAGGGTTGCCCTGAAGGGAAGAGATAAAACATAATTTCCTCTCTGTGGTGAGGGGGAAAACACTAGTGTTCTCTTGGAAACCACCAGATGGCAGTGAATCCCAACTGTGAAATAGTTGTTTGTTTCTGTAGCGTTTTCTACATGACTGTTTCTCCATACAGTTTGCAATTACACACAGTGCTGTATCACATTTTGTTGAAACTGTAAATATATATATATATATATATATATATATTTTTATATTAAAACAGTCTTGTATACTTGTCTTGGTTGAACATATCAAGGTATAAAACTAATATGGTGCATTGTATGTTTGCTGTCTAGATTTGGTGGGTTATTTCACTGAGAGGGGACTGTATCTCAGCCAGGAAATGGTGATTCATTGCAGGCTATGGCATGAAGACGTTGTGTAACTAAATGCATTTATGTAATGTACACAGAGATGGTGGGTGTGAGGTCTATGGACTTGATATGGTAGCCTACCCTCTGTATCACAGCTCCCACACACCAACCAGCACAAGACCATGTTATCTTAACTGGGTGAATATGACGCCCTGACAACTAAGTACAGTATACAGTCCGGTCCAAAGACGAGACAAAAATACTTTCAAATAAACCATACAAGTTCTGGGTTATATTGCATTTTCCTGTCCAATGATGTAAAAAAAAAAAAATGTATATATATATATATATATATATTATATATATTATATATTTTATATATATTTTATATTATATATATATATATATATTTTATATATATTTTATATTATATATATATATATATATTTTATATATCTTTTTTATATATATATATATATATATATATAATATATTTTATACTAATACAATGGCTCAGAGAAATATATTTTATTTAACAAGTAATATTTTTTTCCCCCTCAGATGTTTTGAATACCTCACCTTTTGAGTATAATGGCACTGAGCCTTTTTTTTCCTGACATGTATCAGATTGGTATCCTTCATCTGCGCTTAGGGATGGCCCTCATCAAGTTCCAGAGAATGAGATGGCTATTGCAAAATGTTTATTTTATTTTGTGGTCGATTTAACATTTCTTTGTGTATTCTGATGTGTGCTTGGGGTTATTGTCTTGCTGGAAGATCCACTATCTTTTTGAGAGAAAAAAAATTAATTGTTTTACAAAAAAGTTTTTCTTCAATTCAAGTTTAAAATAATAAAATGTCAATGTTTTGAACAATCTAGCCCAGTATTTCTGTTATTTATTTGATAGTCTTCTTTGCTGATATATGATCCATATATTTTAATGTACATATTCTTTATCCCTTTACACGTGTGTGTGTGTGTGTGTGTGTGTGTATATAAGGTAGTAGTTTTGGAAGTGTTAGGTTAGATTACTCGTTGGTTATTACTGCATTGTCCGAACTAGAAGCACAAGCATTTCGCTACACTCGCATTAACATCTGCTAACCATGTGTATGTGACAAATAAATTCGATTTGAAATAAATGAAACATGTTTTTCTAATAAATGGTGTCATTAATGTTGGAACTGACCACTTGGCTGTAAGTAGTCCGTGTGCACGTAATGTGCACTTGTTTTTTCAGTCATGTCATAGTGAGTATGAGACGTGTCATAGTGAGTATGAGACGTGTCATAGTGAGTATGAGACGTGTCATAGTGAGTATGAGATGTGTCATAGTGAGTATGAGACGTGTCATAGTGAGTATGAGACGTGTCATAGTGAGTATGAGTCATGTCATAGTGAGTATGAGACGAGTGGTAAGCATATAAGTTCAAGCTAAGCAGTTATCACGATGGGTGATTTGTTGTATGAGACAACAGCGGTAACAGGTTTGAATAAATGTGGGTTTTTGATACTTATGTAGGTGTCATAACCTGCCATGAAATACCACTATGTCACAACAGGTGTACTGTAAATAGGTAGGTCATGGGTGTTATGACCATACTATGACAGGTTATGTCAGCTGTTATGACGCTGGATGTCAAGTAAAGTGTTACCACAACAGCTTATGTAGCTTGCCTCTGGCCTGCTGCCATAGCTGAGGAGGGAGAACACACCGCTTGTTTAGATGGAAGCACAGCCTGTTCTTTCATACTGTTCTAACAACATGCTGATGTTCCCAGAACGGAACAGTTCCTCGTGTCTGATGTTTCCAGAATGGAACAGTTCCTCGTGTCTGATGTTTCCAGAATGGAACAGTTCCTCGTGTCTGATGTTTCCAGAATGGAACAGTTCCTCTTGTCTGATGTTTCCAGAATGGAACAGTTCCTCGTGTCTGATGTTTCCAGAATGGAACAGTTCCTCGTGTCTGATGTTTCCAGAATGGAACAGTTCCTCTTGTCTGATGTTTCCAGAATGGAACAGTTCCTCGTGTCTGATGTTTCCAGAATGGAACAGTTCCTCGTGTCTGATGTTTCCAGAATGGAACAGTTCCTCTTGTCTGATGTTTCCAGAATGGAACAGTTCCTCGTGTCTGATGTTTCCAGAATGGAACAGTTCCTCGTGTCTGATGTTTCCAGAATGGAACAGTTCCTCTTGTCTGATGTTTCCAGAATGGAACAGTTCCTCGTGTCTGATGTTTCCAGAATGGAACAGTTCCTCGTGTCTGATGTTTCCAGAATGGAACAGTTCCTCTTGTCTGATGTTTCCAGAATGGAACAGTTCCTCGTGTCTGATGTTTCCAGAATGGAACAGTTCCTCGTGTCTGATGTTTCCAGAATGGAACAGTTCCTCGTGTCTGATGTTTCCAGAATGGAACAGTTCCTCGTGTCTGATGTTTCCAGAATGGAACAGTTCCTCGTGTCTGATGTTTCCAGAATGGAACAGTTCCTCGTGTCTGATGTTTCCAGAATGGAACAGTTCCTCGTGTCTGATGTTTCCAGAATGGAACAGTTCCTCTTGTCTGATGTTTCCAGAATGGAACAGTTCCTCTTGTCTGATGTTTCCAGAATGGAACAGTTCCTCGTGTCTGATGTTTCCAGAATGGAACAGTTCCTCGTGTCTGATGTTTCCAGAATGGAACAGTTCCTCGTGTCTGATGTTTCCAGAATGGAACAGTTCCTCGTGTCTGATGTTTCCAGAATGGAACAGTTCCTCGTGTCTGATAACAAAGGAGAAGGTGAGCGATGGAGGGTTGGAAAGAAGAAAAAAAAACGAGTGTCTTGACATCGGGTCTGTGTGAGGCCAGTTACGCTTCCTCTAGGGAATCACCATCTGTGACTAGAGATTAGACATGGTGTCAATTCCTCGTTCATCTTCCTCAGCCAAGACAGACACTGCCCAGCGAGAGCCGTCTCAGTGCCCAGATCAGGAGGCTTCGGACTTGGCTGGTGACAGCTGTCCTCTCCCCTCTTTGGTGCTTCTGAGCAGCGGGCTCCAGGATGTTTTCATTTTGCAGCTTCCTATTCCTAGCAGGGATGGAACAGCCACTCCCTAATGTCATTTAGTTTGGGGTATCCTATATCTGTCACGTTGGTCAAAACAACAAAGGATCTAAAATCTGCATTTCAAAACAATGTCAGCAACTCTCAATCCCTTCATTCAAAGACTCAATCATAGACACTCTTACTGACAGTGGTGGCTGCTTTGTGTGATGTATTGTTGTCTCTACCTTCTTGCCCTTTGTGCTGTTGTCCGTGCCCAATAATGTTTGTACCATGTTTTGTGCTGCTACCATGTTGTTGTTATGTTGTTTTGCTACCATGCTGTGTTGTCATGTGTTGCTGCTATGTTGTTGTCTTAGGTGTCTCTTTATGTGGTGTTGTGTTGTCTCTCTTTTCGTGATGTGTGTTCTGTCCTATATTTATATTGTATTTTTAATCCCAGGCGTCTGTCCCAGCAGGAGGCCTTTTGGTAGGCCGTCATTGTAAATAAGAATTTGTTCTTAACTGACTTGCCTAGTTAAATAAAGGTTAAATTAAATAAAACTCTCTCTCTCTCCTTCCTGTCATGACAAATGCTAATGTTTCCTATTGTACTTCCATTGTAAGATGTTTTTCCGTTGTCAGCCATCATCAATCGAATGCTAATAAATGACTATTGTTGTTTTAATGGGCTGGACTTAAAGGGGAAAATGTGCTAGAGTTTGGAGAAAAAAACACTGTGAAAGCCCCCTTAGAGGACAACGGGGTTGTCTTTCAATTCTTCCTCTAGGTAAATCACAGTGCCACAATGAATCATTGTTGTAGTGAAGGATTCATCTGTTTGAACGATGAGCTCAGATCACAGAACATGAAATCTGAATATGTATTATATGCATTGATCTACCATCTGCTACACCGATGTCCTTTTTGAAAAACACAAAAAAACATGTTGAATTAATAAGGTCTGATCAACATTGTATTGGTTTCATTGTGTAGTTACTGTACACTTTATATTAGAGTATTATAAATACTGTTCTGTATGATAACTAGTAACCAAGCCCACATAACAGTTTGATCAATGACTTAACTAAATTTAAGACCTCTTTATATACAGTGGATGCCGTGATATCAAACTGTTTGTTAAAGATGAGCTTCCAGCGTAAATTAGATATCATTCCCTCAAGGTCTTATCTTATGTCTGATGAACAGGGCCAGGTCCAGACTTCTGATGTAAACATCACTAGCAAGGTCAGCAGGAGAGGCTTGCTTACCTACCTCCATGTCATCGTGATGGCCATAGATATGAATGCTGATCCGTCTATTACGAGGCTGTGCTGTCAGTCGTGGTGTGTTGACAGTGAAGGGTGACAGTAATTAGATCCCCCCCCCCCCCATCCATTTGCTGCCGTCCAAATTAGTTACTCTCTGAATCTATGAAGGACCAATTCTCCAGTCTAGATGGATTGGCATTGGGTTTGTTCTCCAGTCCAGATGGATTGGCATTAGGTTTGTTCTCCAGTCTAGATGGATTGGCATTGGGTTTGTTCTCCAGTCCAGATGGATTGGCATTGGGTTTGTTCTCCAGTCTGGTCATACCTCCATGTCATCGTGATGGCCATAGATATGAATGCTGATCCGTCTATTACGAGGCTGTGCTGTCAGTCGTGGTGTGTTGACAGTGAAGGGTGACAGTAATTAGATCCCCCCCCCCCCCCCATCCATTTGCTGCCGTCCAAATTAGTTACTCTCTGAATCTATGAAGGACCAATTCTCCAGTCTAGATGGATTGGCATTGGGTTTGTTCTCCAGTCTGGATGGATTGGCATTGGGTTTGTTCTCCAGTCCAGATGGATTGGCATTGGGTTTGTTCTCCAGTCCAGATGGATTGGCATTGAGTTTGTTCTCCAGTCTAGATGGATTGGCATTGAGTTTGTTCTCCAGTCTGGATGGATTGGCATTGGGTTTTTTCTCCAGTCTGGATGGATTGGCATTGGGTTTGTTCTCCAGTCCAGATGGATTGGCATTGGGTTTGTTCTCCAGTCCAGATGGATTGGCATTGGGTTTGTTCTCCAGTCTAGATGGATTGGCATTGGGTTTGTTCTCCAGTCCAGATGGATTGACATTGGGTTTGTTCTCCAGTCTGGATGGATTGGCATTGGGTTTGTTCTCCAGTCCAGATGGATTGGCATTGGGTTTGTTCTCCAGTCCAGATGGATTGGCATTGGGTTTGTTCTCCAGTCTGGGTGGATTGGCATTGGGTTTGTTCTCCAGTCCAGATGGATTGGCATTGGGTTTGTTCTCCAGTCTAGATGGATTGGCATTGGGTTTGTTCTCCAGTCCAGATGGATTGGCATTAGGTTTGTTCTCCAGTCTAGATGGATTGGCATTGGGTTTGTTCTCCAGTCTGGATGGATTGGCATTGGGTTTGTTCTCCAGTCTAGATGGATTGGCATTGGGTTTGTTCTCCAGTCCAGATGGATTGGCATTGGGTTTGTTCTCCAGTCTGGATGGATTGGCATTGGGTTTGTTCTCCAGTCTGGATGGATTGGCATTGGGTTTGTTCTCCAGTTCAGATGGATTGGCATTGGGTTTGTTCTCCAGTCTAGATGGATTGGCATTGGGTTTGTTCTCCAGTCTGGATGGATTGGCATTGGGTTTGTTCTCCAGTCTAGATGGATTGGCATTGGGTTTGTTCTCCAGTCTGGATGGATTGGCATTGGGTTTGTTCTCCAGTCTGGATGGATTGGCATTGGGTTTGTTCTCCAGTCTGGATGGATTGGCATTGGGTTTGTTCTCCAGTCTAGATGGATTGGCATTGGGTTGGTTCTCCAGTCTGGATGGATTGGCATTGGTTTGGTTCTTTAATTGATTGAGTACCTTTCATTTCAAGGTATTCTCAGTTGTTATGTTCTCACTTAGGTAGAAGTCAAAATGCCCGATTTCTCTGCATAAAATATTTGAGGAAACAGTGGAAAGCAGAGACAGCTGTCAATCACAGGAAGGATAGCTCCGCGAGACGACCCTCACCCTGATTCTCCATTCTCCCACTAGCTGCTAATCATGATAAAGGTTAGATGTGAGGGAAATAACCATCCTCTCTTCACTGAATTGAAATATAACTCACAGCCCCCAGCCTCCTCAACCCTTCCAAACACAAATGCTCTGCACTCAAGATTGAAAATTATTGATTCCAGTAATATGATTGGAAGAAAAACAGAATGACGATTATACATTCTAAATAGCTTTTGGGGGTTAGATAGATATTAATTTGGTTTATTTTGTGTATTCATTTGAATTAATTGAATGTACCAGGTGGTCTGTATCAATCAGTACATCAGGTGCTGCTGCTCTCTGTTTATCATATATGCATAGTCACTTTAACTATACATTCATGTACATACTACCTCAATTGGGCCGACCAACCAGTGCTCCCACCCACCACCCGCCAACCCCTCTTTTACGCTGCTGCTACTCTCTCTTTATCATATATGCATAGTCACTTCAACCATATCTACATACTACCTCAATCAGCCTGACTAACCGGTGTCTGTATGTAGCCTCGCTACTTTTATAGCCTCGCTACTGTATATAGCCTGTCTTTTTACTGTTGTTTTATTTCTTTACTTACCTATTGTTCACCTAATACCTTTTTTGCACTATTGGTTAGAGCCTGTAAGTAAGCATTTCACTGTAAGGTCTACCTACACCTGTTGTATTCAGCCTTTCACTGTAAGGTCTACCTACACCTGTTGTATTCACTTCGATTTGATTTGAGGTAGCAGGCATTCAAGATGGTGTGCCAGAGATGTCTTTTATTGGATGGTGGATGAGAATTCATGTGTTTTGTACAGAAAAAAAACAGATGTTTTTACTAATTTCTTGTTTGTCTTGAAATTTTCAATGGAGATTCTCCATTGAGCGTCATGCATTTTCAGTCCGGGAGTAGTAGGCCTAATATGGGGTTGTCAAACCGACCCTATGCTTCTTTAACAGTACTATTACAGACATGTCAACTTTTCTGTATGTCTTTCCATCAGTCCATTTCCCCAGTGAAAAGAAAATCTGCCGCCTGCACTATAGTGGGCTATGGATTTGTCAGGGGGTCAAGGGTTATGTCTGGAGGAGGTAGTGACAGTACAGCCAACCTCTCTATACTGTAACCCACTATGGCTGTTTTCCTGCAAGAACATAGGCCCGTAGGATTTCTTAGTTAGTTTGATGAAATATGAAGGCCCAAACAAATTACTATGCTAATGCCTTGTATGTATGCTTTTACTATGAGAAATGAATTCATGAAGCCACTTTCAACTGTCCATCATTCAAAGCTGTAAAACAAGGAAGAATTATTATTTTTTAACGCAATACAGACACTAATCCATGTATAGGTTTCTAATTCTAGATTAGCTAGATGTTAAACTTCACAGTTTATATTCCGTCAAATTACAGGGATTTTATATTTTAGTTTCACATAGAGAGTATTATGAGTATGATCTTATTTTCATGAGTAACTATTGGAAATTAAATTAAAAATGTAATTTAATTATCTCCATATTAACATTTCACTATTGCAGCACCTTATCTGACTATCAAATCATTTCTGGGTAACAATTAAGTATCTTACTGTGATTGTTTTCAGTTATAATGGTAAAACAAATAAAATAGCTTCTTAGCAAATAGCAATTTCTCAAGCAATAATTGTTCTAGGACTGTCTGGGAGTGGTCTGAGTGGGGAGGGGAAAAGTGAAAACAGGCTGTTATTGGCTGAGAGGTTTGGAACTCTCTTATTTGCCGCCTTGATGACATCACCAGGCAGGCCAGAACGCCATCCCACCAAAACAGGCTGACATTTCAGACAGTCTTTTCAAACAGCTCTAACACTAAAAGGGCATTATCATAATTTTCACAATTTCACAGTATTATCCCAACCTCATAGTGTGGAAATATACATCTATATCTTGAACGGAATGTAAAATACTGTAAGAACATGACATTAATACTGTACAAATGTCTCTGAATCTCTCCTTTAAATCTCTCTTCAACTGATAAAGTACTTTTGTCATCCTACATCAGACTCTAAGCAGGGTGGGATAGGTGGCCAGTCAATAGGTAGAAGATACACTATACAGCTGGATAGAAATGAGTAATACACTATACAGCTGGATAGAAATGAGTAATACACTATACAGCTGGATAGAAATGAGTAATACACTATACAGCTGGATAGAAATGAGTAATACACTATACAGCTGGATAGAAATGAGTAATACACTATATAGCTGGATAGAAATGAGTAATACACTATACAGCTGGATAGAAATGAGTAATACACTATACAGCTGGATAGAAATGAGTAATACACATCTACAGTACATTACAAATACTGTTCGCTCATAATGAGAAGAATCTTCAAAATCAGCAAAGAACAATTTAACAATTTTTTTAATCAAATGTTTTATTTGTTTTATTTGTTATGCATTTTAATTTCCCAGATCCACATAGATTATATGACATGCAGATAAGGAAGCAAATATTATAATAACGTATATTTTACATTGTCAAACCCCGACGCCCTCAATTTATTATTATTGACGGACATAATGAACAGAATTTTATTTGCCTTTTTCTAGCATCCGTCACATTGAAAAGTACAGCAACAGTGAACCACATAGAGAATGTTCTCAAAGAAAGGTTGACACAATGATTGATCCCCACAACATTTTCCCTCCATTGGGAACGATCAAAATATATTTTAGTGCAAATGTCAAAACATTGGAATGTAATTTAAGGTTTTGCGTTCGTTTACCCTTTCACCCTAGTGTTAGTTGTACATTCTTAGTCAGCAGATCTTATTACAACAGAATATATGGCTGAAAAGGCACCCTATTCCCTATACACGCTCAGAAGAAAAGGTGCTACCTAGAACCTAAAAGGGTTTTACGTCTGTCCCCATAGGAGAACCCTTTGAAGAACCTTTTACAGTTCCAGGTAGAGCCCTTTTGGTTCCAGGTAAAACTCTTTAGCGTTCCATGTAGAACCCTTTTCACAGAGGGTTCTACCTGGAACCAAAAAGTGTTCTCCTATGGGGACAGCCGAAGAACCCCTTTGGAACCCTTTATACTAAGAGTGTAGGACCCTAATTTTGACCAGGAATAGGGTGCCATAGCACTAGCAGGCAGTGGCCGCTTTCTCAAGACTGGACTGCATGCCCCACTGCATGGTGGGAGTCTTTCTGTGCACAGTGCTTCGTTTCACACCTCTTTTCGGCAGGACAACAAGCTGGCTAGTTATGAGCTTAAAAAAATAGCTTGAAGGTGTTAAGCAACATGACAGAGATGTAACAGCAGTCCAGTCGTCCTAATAAAAGTCCCACGTCAATCTCAATAACGTCTACAGTTTGACAGACAATAAAGTTGACCGGAGTGAACTATTTGACAGGTTTAATCAGAAACAGGACGTGTGATCTAATCTTAAACCCTGACCACACTAGAAATCTTCAGATATCATTGCGTGAAAAAAATGTATTTGAAGAAGTAAACATCTCTCTCAGACTAATTATACATTTGATTGTAATTATTATTTTTTACATTTTAATGTATATATCATATAATAATCACTTATTTTAGAAATATCCCCATACCCATGTTGATCGTTTTGACATGAACATGATGTCAGGTAAAACAGTCATTCCGTCTTTGGACAAAGTATACCCATGAAAGTTAAGATGGAGTGTAGGCGTTACATTTAAAGTTTTCCATGACAACAGAATAGTTTGTCTCTCCATGACAACAGAAACTGACTTAATAATGCAATATCAGACCTTTGTTAACCTAATAAAACCTGATATCATTTGTCTTTTCCTTATCCTGAACCATAGTCCAAAGACTACTGTCAAAGTACAAGTAATATACTGGAGAAAAGTTATAATTCTGTAGCTTTTCCACCTTTTCAAGTTCACCAGGGCTGGGCTCAATTCCATTTCAAATCAGTCAAAAATAGGAATGTTCTTGTGTAATACCAGAGGACACATATCTACATTATTAAATCACGCTATCTGAGAGCTTTATGAGCCTTGTGTTCTTGGCCTTGCTAATAGTATAGGTCCAAAGAACATCAATGAATATTCAATGCAACCAAAATAACAACATATCTAGTAAACATTACCAGAACAAGTATTGTTTGTGACATATGTAGTCATCTACTCTATGTGGAAATGATAATAGCCCTTTGCAAAAAAATATGTCACAGAGAGAGAGAGAGAGGGATAGAGAGAGAGAGAGAGAGAGAGAGAGAGGGATAGATAGAGAGAGAGAGAGAGAGAGAGAGAGAGGGGGATAGAGAGAGAGAGAGAGAGAGAGGGATAGAGAGAGAGAGAGAGGGATAGAGAGAGAGAGAGAGAGGGATAGAGAGAGAGAGAGAGAGAGAGAGAGAGGGATAGAGAGAGAGAGAGAGAGAGGGATAGATAGAGAGAGAGAGAGAGAGAGAGAGAGAGGGGGGGGGATAGAGAGAGAGAGAGAGAGAGGGATAGAGAGAGAGAGAGAGAGAGGGATAGAGAGAGAGAGAGAGGGAGAGAGAGAGAGAGAGAGAGAGAGAGGGGGATAGAGAGAGAGAGAGAGAGAGAGAGAGAGAGAGAGAGGGATAGAGAGAGAGAGAGAGAGAGAGAGAGAGAGAGAGAGAGAGAGGGATAGAGAGAGAGAGAGAGAGAGAGAGAGAGAGAGAGAGAAAGAGAGAGAGAGAGAGAATAATAGACAGAAGAAATATGGCTGTTTTTCCTGTTTAACAATCCCTACTCTAAACAATTCCAGGAGGAAAGTGTGAGGGACAATCACCCAACCATCATATTCACTAATATGCTGCACCAAGGCATAGAGAAATGTGCATTATAATTGTAAAGACAAATTCAAACCACTCATACATGTTCCATACATAACTGTAGATACAAGAGTATGTGTACAACTGGGGCAGAATATTTAAGTGTGATCTGTATGCTGATTGGAATACATGCTATTATCTTAGAGGACAATAACATACACAGATGTTTGATTTCATGGTTACTGCATATAGTATGTCCCCAACAGTACATGTGGAGGAAGCATATCTGAACTACAGGTATTGGGAGGAAGACAAAAACAAAATGGAAACATAGTGTTACAATGGTCTGTAATAAGGAGAGCAAATCTGTATGGCAACATATCCTGTCTGGACTTTACTTGGGCAGTGGCACACTATCTCTGTGATGTGTGTTATGTAGTTTGGGATATAGGAGAAATCAATTAGAAACGCAATGCATACATATAAGTGTTGTTGAATATGAAATATATACCGTTGAAGTAGGGAAGTTTACATACACTTAGGTTGGAGTCATTAAAACTAGTTTTTCAACCACTCCACACATTTTTTGTTAACAAACTATGGTTTTGGCAAGTTGGTTAGGACATCTACTTTGTGCATGAAACAAGTAATTTTTTCAACAATTGTTTACAGACAGATTATTTCACTTATAATTCACTGTATCACAATTCCAGTGGGTCAGAAGTTTACCTACACTAACGTGACTGTGCCTTTTAACAGCTTGGAAAATTCCCCAAAATTATGTCATGGCTTTAGAAGCTTCTGATAGGCTAACTGACATAATTTGAGTCAACTGGAGGTGTACCTGTGGATGTATTTCAAGGCCAGCCTTCAAACTCAGTGCCTCTTTGCTTGGCATCATGGGAAAATCAAAAGAAATCAGCCAAGACCCCAGAAAAAAATTTAAGACCTCCACAAGTCTGGATCATCCTTGGGAGCAATTTCCAAACGCCTGAAGATACCACGTGCATCTTTACAAACAATAGTACGCAAGTATAAACACCATGGGACCACGCAGCCGTCATACCGCTCAGGAAGGAGACACGTTCTGTCTCCTAGAGATGAACGTACTTTGGTGCGAAAAGTGCAAATCAATCCCAGAACAACAGCAAAGGACCTTGTGAAGATGCTGGAGGAATAGATGGAATTAGATGATATCATGAGGAAGGAAAATTATGTGGATATATTGAAGCAACATCTCAAGACAACAGTCAGGAAGTTAAAGCTTGGTCGCAAATGGGGTCTTCCAAATGGACAATGACCCCAAGCATACTTTCAAAGTTGTGGCAAAATGGCGTAAGGACAGACAAAGTCAAGCTATTGGAGTGGCCATCACAAAGCCCTGACCTCAATACCATAGAAAGTTTGTGGGCGGAACTGAAAAAGCGTATGCGATCAAGGAGGCCTACAAACCTGACTCAGTTACACCAGCTCTGTCAGGAGGAATGGGCCAAAATTCACCCAACTTATTGTGGGAAGCTTGTGGAAGTTAAACAATTTAAAGGCAATGCTACCAAATACTAATGGAGTATGTAAACTTCTGATCCACTGGAAATGTGATGAAAGAAATAAAAGCTGAAATAAATCATTCTCTCTATGATTATTCTGACATTTCACATTCTTAAAATAAAGTGGTGATCCTAACTGACCTAAAACAAGGATTTTTTTACTAGGATTAAATGTCAGGAATTGTGAAAAACTGAGTTTATGTAAACTTCTGACTTCAACTGTAATTACATAAAGATAAAGGTAGGGTTGAAGCCGCCCTTTGTAAAACATGTTTGTCATGAAATAAATCACATCATCACATAAAAGCAGGTCTGGTTGAGCAAGCAAAAATTAATAGCATCTGGGGATGTTACAGCAGTATGATGTTATAGGAGTAGGATGTTATAGGGCCAGGTGTTATAGGAGGAGGATGTTATAGGGCCAGGTGTTATAGGGCCAGGTGTTATAGGGCCAGGTATCATAGGAGTAGGATGTTATAGGGCCAGGTGTTATAGGAGTAGGGTGTTATAGGGCCAGGTGTTATAGGAGTAGGGTGTTATAGGAGTAGGATGTTATAGGGCCAGATGTTATAGGAGGAGGATGTTATAGGGCCAGGTGTTATAGGGCCAGGTGTTATAGGGCCAGGTATCATAGGAGTAGGGTGTTATAGGGCCAGGTGTTATAGGGCCAGGTATCATAGGAGTAGGGTGTTATAGGGCCAGGTGTTATAGGGCCAGGTATCATAGGAGTAGGATGTTATAGGGCCAGGTGTTATAGGGCCAGGTGTTATAGGGCCAGGTATTATAGTAGTATGATGTTATAGGAGTAGGATGTTATAGGGCCAGATGTTATAGGGCCAGGTGTTATAGGGCCAGGTATTATAGCAGTATGATGTTATAGGGCCAGATGTTATTGGGCCAGGTATTATAGCAGTATGATGTTATAGGAATAGGATGTTATAGCGCCAGGTGTTATAGGGCCAGGTGTTATAGCGCCAGGTGTTATATGGCCAGGTATTATAGGGCCAGGTGTTATAGGGCCAGGTATTATAGCAGTATGATGTTATAGGGCCAGATGTTATTGGGCCAGGTATTATAGCAGTATGATGTTATAGGAGTAGGATGTTATAGCGCCAGGTGTTATAGGGCCAGGTGTTATAGGGCCAGGTTTTATAGGAGTAGGGTGTTATAGGGCCAGGTGTTATAGGGCCAGGTGTTATAGGGCCAGGTGTTATAGGGCCAGGTGTTATAGGGCCAGGTATTATAGCAGTATGATGTTATAGGAGTAGGGTGTTATAGGGCCAGGTGTTATAGAACCAGGTGTTATAGGGCCAGGTGGTATAGAACCAGGTGTTATAGGGCCAGGTGTTATAGGAGTAGGATGTTATAGGGCCAGGTGTTATAGGGCCAGGTGTTATAGGATTAGGATGTTATAGGGCCAGGTGTTATAGGAGTAGGATATTATAGGGCCAGGTGTTATAGGAGTAGGATGTTATGGGGCCAGGTGTTATAGGGCCAGGTGTTATAGGGCCAAGTGTTATAGGGCCAGGTATTATAGGAGTAGGGTGTTACAGGGCCAGGTGTTATAGGAGTAGGGTGTTATAGGAGTAGGTGTTATAGGAGTAGGGTGTTATAGGGCCAGGTGTTATAGGGCCAGGTATTATAAGAGTAGGATGTTATAGGGCCAGGTGTTTTAGGGCCAGGTGTTATAGGGCCAGGTGTTATAGGGCCAGGTATTGTAGGAGTAGGGTGTTATAGGGCCAGGTGTTATAGGAGTAGGGTGTTATAGGGCCAGGTGTTATAGGGCCAGGTGTTATAGGAGTAGGGTGTTATAGGGCCAGGTGTTATAGGGCCAGGTATTATAGGAGTAGGGTGTTATAGGAGTAGGGTGTTATAGGGCCAGGTGTTATAGGAGTAGGGTGTTATAGGAGTAGGTGTTATAGGAGTAGGATGTTATAGGAGTAGGATGTTATAGGGCCAGGTGTTATAGGGCCAGGTATTATAGGAGTAGGGTGTTATAGGAGTAGGGTGTTATAGGAGTAGGTGTTATAGGAGTAGGGTGTTCTAGGGCCACGTGTTATAGGGCCAGGTATTATAGGAGTAGGGTGTTATAGGAGTAGGTGTTATAGGAGTAGGGTGTTATAGGACCAGGTGTTATAGGGCCAGGTATTATAGGAGTAGGGTGTTATAGGAGTAGGGTGTTATAGGAGTAGATGTTATAGGAGTAGGGTGTTCTAGGGCCACGTGTTATAGGGCCAGGTATTATAGGAGTAGGGTGTTATAGGAGTAGGTGTTATAGGAGTAGGGTGTTATAGGGCCAGGTGTTATAGGGCCAGGTATTATAGGAGTAGGGTGTTATAGGAGTAGGGTGTTCTAGGGCCACGTGTTATAGGGCCAGGTGTTATAGGGCCAGGTGTTATAGGAGTAGGGTGTTATAGGGCCAGATGTTATAGGGCCACGTGTTATAGGGCCAGATGTTATAGGGCCAGGTGTTATAGGGCCAGGTGTTATAGGAGTAGGGTGTTATAGGGCCAGGTGTTATAGGGCCAGGTATTATAGGAGTAGGGTGTTATAGGAGTAGGGTGTTATAGGGCCAGGTGTTATAGGAGTAGGGTGTTATAGGGCCAGGTGTTATAGGAGTAGGGTGTTCTAGGGCCACGTGTTATAGGGCCAGGTGTTATAGGGCCAGGTGTTATAGGAGTAGGGTGTTATAGGAGTAGGGTGTTATAGGGCCAGGTGTTATAGGAGTAGGGTGTTCTAGGGCCAGGTGTTATAGGGCCAGGTGTTATAGGGCCAGGTGTTATAGGAGTAGGGTGTTATAGGAGTAGGTGTTATAGGAGTAGGGTGTTCTAGGGCCAGGTGTTATAGGAGTAGGGTGTTATAGGAGTAGGTGTTATAGGAGTAGGGTGTTATAGGAGTAGGTGTTATAGGAGTAGGGTGTTATAGGAGTAGGGTGTTCTAGGGCCAGGTGTTATAGGGCCAGGTATTATAGGAGTAGGGTGTTATAGGAGTAGGTGTTATAGGAGTAGGGTGTTCTAGGGCCAGGTGTTATAGGAGTAGGGTGTTCTAGGGCCAGGTGTTATAGGAGTAGGCTGTTCTAGGGCCAGGTGTTATAGGAGTAGGGTGTTCTAGGGCCAGGTGTTATAGGAGTAGGGTGTTCTAGGGCCAGGTGTTATAGGAGTAGGGTGTTCTAGGGCCAGGTGTTATAGGAGTAGGGTGTTATAGGAGTAGGTGTTATAGGAGTAGGGTGTTATAGGAGTAGGTGTTATAGGAGTAGGGTGTTCTAGGGCCAGGTGTTATAGGAGTAGGGTGTTATAGGAGTAGGTGTTATAGGAGTAGGGTGTTATAGGAGTAGGTGTTATAGGAGTAGGGTGTTCTAGGGCCAGGTGTTATAGGAGTAGGGTGTTATAGGAGTAGGTGTTATAGGAGTAGGGTGTTATAGGAGTAGGGTGTTATAGGAGTAGGGTGTTATAGGAGTAGGTGTTATAGGAGTAGGGTGTTATAGGAGTAGGGTGTTATAGGAGTAGGTGTTATAGGAGTAGGGTGTTATAGGAGTAGGGTGTTATAGGAGTAGGGTGTTATAGGGCCAGGTGTTATAGGAGTAGGGTGTTATAGGAGTAGGGTGTTCTAGGAGTAGGGTGTTATAGGGCCACGTGTTATAGGAATACATTTTACAGCATTAGATATACATTTATGGACTGAGTTCAAAAATTATTTTTTAAATCTTTGGACATTATTTAGGAGCTGAATGAAAGTACATGATGGAGATAGATAGATACACAGACACATGTTCTCATACGACATATAATTCAGATATCGGATATATCGATATAATTATATCGATATAATTCAGTCTATTTGTCATCAACAAACTGTATGTGGTTGACACAGGCCATCCACAGAGCTGAGAATCTACAACAGCCCAAACTTCTGGATTTAGTAAACAGAGTCTTTTGCCGGGAGACTACTGGCCATAGGCCATCTTTTGTATTGTAGTATTTGGTGTAATTTCCCTCCTATGTCCCTTTAGTTTTGTATGCTGGAGATGTGAAAGGAATGTGTTAAGTATTTTTTTTAAGCGGGCATATGGCACAACTATTACAGTCTAGTTAGAGTTTGTGCACATAAGATTCAGAGACACTTATAAACAGGGTCTATATGAATCAACAACATGGTGTCACGTCACGATAGAAAGACACACACATAGTATAAACACACAGTACAAGTAGTAGTACACAGACATCATCATTACAATGGCTTCATCATATTTCTCCTTGTCTTTTCTTTGCGTATACACTTGTATACATGTTAGGATACAGTTGGTGAGAAGGGTTTAGACACATAGGTAGATAGCTTAACAAAATTATGTTTTTTCTTTACAGAAAACAAACTCTATCATTTTTTTTTTGCAGTTGAAACAATATGGCTTTACCAAGTGAAAACCCTCTCAGACTTTCTTTTTTTTAAGTTAAGAATAATTTACTCATAACCTATGATTATTGAAATGTTTTTGTTCATTTTTCGAATATATCAATCTTCAATGTCATGTAGCCATGTACGTTATTAGAAAGATATGGGAATTTCTTACAATAAAACTTCACAGGATTTGGTCTTTGGAAAGTGAAACCCAAAATGACAACAGTATTCATATGTATGTATGTATGTACATACGTATGTTGCCAGCCTATTCCTACTGCTATCAACAAGACCAAATCTGGACCACTTCCTTAGTTCTGGACCACTTCCTTATTTCTGGACCACTTCCTTAGTTCTGGACCACTTCCTTACTTCTGGACCACTTCCTTATTTCTGGACCACTTCCTTACTTCTGGACCACTTCCTTACTTCTGGACCACTTCCTTATTTCTTGACCACTTCCTTACTTCTTGACCACTTCCTTAGTTCTGGACCACTTCCTTACTTCTGGACCACTTCCTTAGTTCTGGACCACTTCCTTAGTTCTGGACCACTTCCTTACTTCTTGACCACTTTCTTATTTCTGGAACACTTCCTTAGTTCTGGACCACTTCCTTATGTAACAGTATAATTTTAAACCGTCCCCTCGCCCATACCCGGGCGCGAACCAGGGACCTTCTGCACCAGTTCAACAGTCACCCTCGAAGCATCGTTACCCATCACTCCACAAAAGCCGCGGCCCTTGCAGAGCAAGGGGAACTACTACTTCAAGGTCTCAGAGCAAGTGACGTCACTGATTGAAACGCTATTTAGCGCCCACGCTAACTAAGCTAGCCGTTTCACATCCGTTACACTTACTTCTGGACCACTTCCTTAGTTCTGGACAGTTTCCTTATTTACAAGTGACTAAATAAATTATCGTTTTTTTTCCCAGTATCTTTGGATTTGATATTAATGAATTCAAACAGTAATTAGTTAAGCATGTACTTTGTGTAAAACAGACATGTGGTATGGGAGGTGAGTAGTGAAATAATGACATAGGCAGTATTGGCTTCCTTCAATGTAATGCAGTTCTGATTATTTCCTTGTCTTTGGCATTAACCACCAACTGCTAAATATGATGTTGACTAAATCATTTTTATAGAACTGGGCCTGTTTTTCTTCTTCTCTACACTGAATATGAATCGTGTGTACAGTATTCTATGGATAATCTGAGTGTATAATGTTGAATATGAATCGTGTGTATTCTCTGGATAATCTGAGAGTATAACTTTGATGCAGTGATCTTTGTTTATAATGCAACAGTAAGTAAAGATGGTTTCTCTCACAAAAATGCAGTCTTGTCTGTCAGGCTGATAATTAGAGATTTTTTATATTAGTCAGGTTTTTAAAGGGAAATCAAATAGTCCAGATTACCTTAGTGTTTCATGTCATAAGAAGGTATGGGACCAGATCTACACATAGAGCCAGACTAACATTAATACATACGTCAATAATGTGGCCGGTTTATTTCCTTTTAAGACAAACACCACATTATAAAGTTAAATTAGGTCGTCAAACGACTTCAACGAGACCCTCATTAACAGTTCCCCTGTTTTTTTTAAATTGTTTTTTTCACCTTTATTTAACCAGGCAAGTCAGTTAAGAACAAATTCTTATTTTCAATGACGGTCTAGGAACAGTGGGTTAACTGCCTTGTTCAGGGGCAGAACGACAGATTTGTACCTTGTCAGCTCAGGGGTTTGAACTTGCAACCTTCCTTGCAACCTTCCAAGTTACTAGTCCAACGCTCTAACCACTAGGCTACTCTGCCGCCCCAAAGACACAATCTAAACTAACTAAACCGCTGATCTCAAAAAGACCTAGAATAGAATATCCCCTTCCCATACAGTTACAGTAGCTTACTTACTATAAAAATAGAAAAAGCCAGTGAATTTTTAAAAAAAGCGCTCCATCTTCAGATACGTGTTGTCAGTGCTTTTCAACCACATGAGCAGGAATTGCCCACTGAAGTGTCCATTAGTACGGTGGATTGAACCCTGCTCTCTAATGCATGGCTGGACAGAAACTCCTTACCCCAGTTAATACCAATGGCCAACCAATCCAAATGCATCTACCTGGTGCGGTGGATCGATCTACCAATGTTGGAATGTTAGATAAGTGGATAATTGTTTTTTATATATACACTTAGTCGGTGGTTGAGAGACCGACCAAAAGCTGTGGGGCGGTATATAACCACATTGTGTCTAGTCTAGAAAACAACAAATATTTCTGTAAAGGCAGTGAATAGCCACCTCACACAGTTTGGCAAGAACCCTCCTACCCCCCTCCTCCAGTCCCAGATCTCTCCTCCTCTCCCCCAGTCCCAGATCTCCCTTCCCCTCCCCCAGTCCCAGATCTTCCCTCCCCTCCTCCAGTCACAGATCTCTCCTCCTCTCCCCCAGTCCCAGATCTCCCCTCCCCTCCCCTAGTCCCAGATCTTCCCTCCACTCCCCCAGTCCCAAATCTCCCCTCCCCTCCCTCAGTCCCAGATCTTCCCTCCCCTCCTCCAGTCACATATCTCTCCTCCTCTCCCCCAGTCCCAGACCTCCCCTCCCCCTCCCTCAGTCCCAGATCTCCCCTCCTCTCCCCCAGTCCCAGATCTTCCCTCCCCTCGCCCAGTCCCAGATCTCCCCTCCCCTCCCTCAGTCCCAGATCTCCCCTCCCCTCCCTCAGTCCCAGATCTCCCCTCCCCCTCCCCTGGCTGGACCGAACCATGTGTTGTTGTTGTTATTGTTGATGTGTTCATTACTTCTTGAACATGTCCTGCAGAGGTCCAGGGAGGAACTTGAGGACGGTGTCCAGAATGCTCTCCTCATCCTCGTCGTCCTCGTCTCCGCACCCGGCTGGGATGGCCTTCTTGGCGCGCGTCAGAGACCCCTCACAGGCCTGCTCCATGGCTGCCTTCTCTTCCGCCTCCTTCTCCTCCTTCTTCTTCAGTCCATACTGCGCGGATGAAGGGCAGAGAGTTAACACTATGCAGTATATACTGTATGAGGATGTCACTTTCAAAGAAGTAACGCCCCCCACCCCCCTGTTGAGGTCATATGGTGTTCCACAAGGTTTGATTCTTGGACCTATATTGCCTTCAGAAAGTATTCACACACTGACTTTTTCCACATTTTGTTGTGCTACAAAGTGGAATTAAAACGTGTTGAATTTACATGTTTTTTTGTCACCTGCCTACACACCATACCCCATAATGTCAAAGTGGAATTATGTTTTAAGATGGGAGAGTAAACATTTATTTAACAAGTCACATAATAAGTTGCATGGACTCGACAAAACCTATTCCCCCTCAGGAGACTGAAAAGATTTGGCATGGGTCCTCAGATCCTCAAAAGGCGCTACAGCTGCACCATCGAGAGCATGCTGACCGGTTGCATCACTGCCTGGTATGGCAACTGCTCGGACTCCGAAAGCAAGGCACTACACAAGGTAGTGCGTACGGCCCAGTACATCACAGCTTCCTGCCATCTAGGACCTCTATGCCAGGCGGTGTCAGAAGAAGGCCCTAAAAATTGTCAAAGAATCCAGCCACCTTAGTCATGAACTGTTCTCCCTGTAAGGTCTACTACACCTGTTGTATTCAGCATTTCACTGTAAGGTCTAACCTGTTGTAATTCAGCATTTCACTGTGAGGTCTAACCTGTTGTATTCAGCATTTCACTGTAAGGTCTAACCTGTTGTATTCAGCATTTCACTGTAAGGTCTAACCTGTTGTATTCAGCATTTCACTGTAAGGTCTAACCTGTTGTATTCAGCATTTCACTGTAAGGTCTACTACACCTGTTGTATTCAGCATTTCACTGTAAGGTCTACTACACCTGTTGTATTCAGCATTTCACTGTAAGGTCTACCTACACCTGTTGTAATTCAGCATTTCACTGTAAGGTCTACTACACCTGTTGTATTCAGCATTTCACTGTAAGATCTACTACACCTGTTGTATTCAGCATTTCACTGTAAGGTCTACTACACCTGTTGTATTCAGCATTTCACTGTAAGGTCTAACCTGTTGTATTCAGCATTTCACTGTGAGGTCTAACCTGTTGTATTCAGCATTTCACTGTGAGGTCTAACCTGTTGTATTCAGCATTTCACTGTAAGGTCTAACCTGTTGTATTCAGCATTTCACTGTGAGGTCTAACCTGTTGTATTCAGCATTTCACTGTAAGGTCTACCTACACCTGTTGTAATTCAGCATTTCACTGTAAGGTCTACTACACCTGTTGTATTCAGCCTTTCACTGTAAGGTCTACCTACACCTGTTGTAATTCAGCATTTCACTGTGAGGTCTAACCTGTTGTATTCAGCATTTCACTGTAAGGTCTACCTACACCTGTTGTATTCAGCATTTCACTATAAGGTCTAACCTGTTGTATTCAGCATTTCACTATAAGGTCTAACCTGTTGTATTCAGCATTTCATTGTAAGGTCTAACCTGTTGTCTAGCAATGATTAACAACCAATTTGACAGAGCTTGAAGAATTTTGAAAATAATAATGGGCAAATATTGTACAGTCCAGGTGTTGAAAGCTCTTAGAGACTTACCCAGACAGTCTCACCACTGTAATAGCTGCCAAAGGTGATTCTAACATGTATTGACTCATGGGTGTGAATACTTATGTAAATGAGACATTTCTGTATTTCATTTTCAATAAATTAGCAAAAATGTCTAAAAACATGTTTTCACTTTGTCCTTATGGAGTATTGTGTGTAGATGAATTAGACACAAAATACATTTAATCCATTTTAAATGCAGGCTGTAACACAACAACATGTGGAATAAGTCAAAGGGTATGAATACTTTCTGAAGGCTCTGTACATTATTTCTAATTTACATTAAAGGGGCAATCTAGGGTTTAAAGAACAACAAAACACGTTTTTAGGTGCAGTATACAGGTGAAAGTTGGGGCTGGAGAAATGTAAGAGTTTTTTTAAAGGGGGGCGGGGCTACATTGAATGTAAAATAGTTTCAGACTAGTTTGTGGACTGCTGCAGTGCTCACCTTGTCCCTGATGGACTGTCGTACTACTTCTCTTTCTGCCTCCATTTTCCGGTGCTTATCCTTCCTCTCCTCTTCCTGTTGTCTCAGTGCCTCCTGTCTCTCCTCCTCTTCCTCCTTCTTCTTCTTCGCGACCTCTGGATCCTTCTCCTCCTCTCCTCCTAACATTTTCCCCATGTCTTTAGTGGCCCCTTGAGGAAACAGTCACACACACAGAGCCAGAAGTCATTCAATTAAAATACTGTAGACAGGTGTGTGCCCTTTCCAAATCATGTCCAATCAATTGAATTTACCACAGGTGGACTCCAATCAAGTTGTAGAAACATTCCAAAGTTTTTTTCAATACAAACAGGATGCACCTTCGAGTCTCATAGCAAAGGGTCTGAACACGTAAGTAAAAAAGGTATTTGTGTTTTTAATTCTTAAAACATTTGCAGAAATGTGTAAAAACTGTGTGTAGATTGACGAGGAAATAAACAATTGAATACATTTTATAATACGGCTGTAACGTAACAAAACGTAGAAAAAGGGGGCGGGGTCTTGAATACTTTCCAAATGCCCTGTATATGATCATCCGGGGCGGCAGGGTAGCCTAGTGGTTAGAGCGTTGGACTAGTAACCGAAAGGTTGCAAGTTGAAACCCACGAGTTGACAAGGTACACATCTGTCTTTCTTCCCTGAACAAGGCAGTTAGTTCCTAGGCCGTAATTGAAAATAAGAATTTGTTCTTAACTGACTTGCCTAGTAAAATAAGGCAAAGATCTTGATCCTTATTTAAAGAAGAGTGGTGAATTCCCTCCTTAGAACGCTAAAGGGTACTTTCAAGCTTCAAGAATGAGATATTAATCAATTAGGCCCAATGCTAATTCAGTTAAGGTCCATTTATGTCTTTGAAGTAAAAAGAGAGGGGGGTCGTAGTGAGATTTCCATGAACTTGGTGGATCGAATCCCTGAGCTGACAAGGTAAAAAAAATCTGTCGTTCTGCCCCTGAACAAGGCAGTTTAACCCACTGCTGTTACGCCCTGACCATAGAGAGTCCTCGGTTTAGGTCAGAGTGACTAGAGGGGTCATTCTAGTCATTCTATTTCTATGTTGGTGGGTTGTATGGTTCCCAATTAGAGGCAGCTGGTAATCGTTGCCTCTAATTAAGGGATCATATGTAGGAAGCCCTTTCTCCCACCTCCATATTGTGTTTTGTGTATTTGCATGTAGCACCACTGATGTCACAGTTCGTTGTTTGTTTATTGTTTTGTTTGGAAGTTTTGCTTTATTAAAAGATGTGCAACTTTAATCACGCTGCGCCTTGGTCCGTCTCTCATACCGATCGTGACAACTGTTCCTAGGCCGTCAATGTAAATAAGAATTTGTTCTTAACTGACTTGCCTAGTTAAATAAAGGTTAATTAAATACATTTTTTTTTAAACTGTGGCTATGAATGTACAATGTACATTTTATACAGTATAAACAAATATGTTGTTCATCATTCTTAAAGGCCCAGTGCAGTCAAAAAATGTGATTTTCCTATGTTATATATATTTCCACACTGTACAGTTGGAATAATACTGTGAAATTGTGAAAAT
>NC_143035.1:35715000-35735000 GCF_057628025.1 Oncorhynchus mykiss | reverse complement strand
CAGTACAAGTGCATCAAATCTGGGACCGAGAGACTAAAAAACAGCTTCTATCTCAAGGCCATCAGACTGTTAAATGCATTTGACCATATTCCCAGTCACTTTGCCATGGTTATATGCGGTGGTTCACGCTTTCAGTTTTGTGCGAATGCTGCCATCTATCCAATATTTTTGGTTTGGGTAGATTTTAATAGTCACAGTGGGAACAACATCCTCTGTACATGTCCTGATGATCTCAGTCACTGTGTCCATATACAAGTCAAATGTTATTCTCAGAGGCAACACTGAAAATATCCCAGCCTTGTAGCCATCCCAGAAGGGGGAGTAACAATGGTCGAGAGTTTTTGAAGTGCGAGGTCTGCAGGCCATGTGTTGACAGAACTTCAGCAGCGTTTTCCTCAAATTTGCTTTGTTAAAATCCCCAGCTAAAAATAAATGCGCCTCAGGATATGTGGTTTCCAGTTTGCACAAAGTCCCGTGTAGCTCCTTGAGGGCCATTGTGCTATTGGCTTGAGGTTGAATATACACCGCTGTGACTATAACTGAAGATAATTCTCTTGAGAGGTAATATCTGCAGCGTTGTGAAGAATGTGAACATTTCAGCTCATTGAACAACCCCCCTGGTGTCTTGTCTCATTACCCCCCTGGTGTCTTGTCTCATTGCCCCCCTGGTGTCTTGTCTCATTGCCCCCCTGGTGTCTTGTCTCATTACCCCCCTGCTGAGAGGTGCCAAAGCAGAGTAGTGGCGATGGTTTGAGTCTCACTTGGAGGTCCTGGGAACTCCCTCCCTCTACACGGTGGGGTCTATATAGCCTCTGTCAAAATGATGCAGTGTTCTCATCTTCAACACCTAGCGTAACAACAACAGTGTTGATCTGTACTGTTAGGCTACCGTAAACACTACACAGGAAAATATTAATGGCGTGCTGCTAACTACTTGTGGAAACAATAATTGACCATTTTGAGGGTATGCCAACACCAATCCATTATCAGAATTTGACTATCTCAGTTTGTCGGCGAATTAATATGATGTCACTACAGTGTATGTTACTGTGCTGTGTGTGTAGATTACAAGCTCTATCCATGCAGTTCTTAGGGACCACCAGCATACCATTTCAGCTACAGATTAGAAGCTCTATTCATTATCTGGTACCATTTCAGCTATAGATTACAAGCTTTATCCATGCAGTTCTTAGGTACCACCAGCATACCATTTCAGCTACAGATTAGAAGCTCTATTCATTATCTGGTACCATTTCAGCTACAGATTAGAAGCTCTATTCATTATCTGGTACCATTTCAGCTACAGATTAGAAGCTCTATTCATTATCTGGTACCATTTCAGCTACAGATTAGAAGCTCTATTCATTATCTGGTACCATTTCAGCTACAGATTAGAAGCTCTATTCATTATCTGGTACCATTTCAGCTACAGATTAGAAGCTCTATTCATTATCTGGTACCATTTCAACTACAGATTAGAAGCTCTATTCATTATCTGGTACCACTTCAGCTCTAGAAGATCTATTCAACTACAATCAGCTCCTCTGGTCAAAAGTAGTGCACTATATAGGGAATAGGGTGCCATTTGGGAAACGCATGTCTACTGGGTACTGAAATACAGACTGAACCTGATCCTTTGAACCTGTATGACAACATCCTCATCACAGGCTCCTAAAGGGATCATTTGTCCAGGTAATTGTAACAGGAGTATTTATGGTTCAGCAGCTCAGCCCCTGCCTGCAGCTAGGCTGGGCCCCTTTTTCTCTCTCTCTCTCTCTCTCTCTCTCTCTCTCTCTCTCTCTCTCTGCTCCCTCTCTCTATCTCTCTCTCTCTATATATATATATCTCCCTCTCTCTCTCTCTCTCTATATATCTCTCTCTCTCTCTCTGCTCTCTCTCTCTCTCTCTCTCTCTCTCTCTCTATCTCTCTCTCTCTGTCTCTCTCTCTCTCTCTGTCTCTCTCTCTCTCTGTCTCTCTCTCTCTCTGTCTCTCTCTCTCTCTCTCTCTCTGTCTCTCCGTCTCTCCCTCTCTCCGTCTCTCCCTCTCTCCATCTCTCCGTCTCTCCCTCTCTCCATCTCTCCGTCTCTCCCTCTCTCCGTCTCTCCCTCTCTCTGTCTCTCTCTCTCTCTCTCTCTCCTCTGCTAACAGAATAGAACGCACACAGGAATCGTCAAACCATCTCCACATCTGTCATCTACAGCCCACTTTTGACAAGATGATGAATCTCTTTCCAACTAGGTGACAGGCAAGCCTGGGTGGCATTTTACCCTCCATCTTCTGGAGGCTGTAGGCTAGTATTACAGCTATACAATTGTTACAACATATACTGTAGGTGTGTTACTTGAACATTTTTTTTGCATTGGATGTATAGAAGGCAATCTATGTAGTCTTAAAAGTGATTGAAAGGTTGTGGATGAGCTCACTGAATTTCATGAAATCTTTATCCAAAATGTTCTCGCACTTAACATGAACGAGGATTACATGAATGAACTGTAGGGTTGGCTGCCTCCAAGCTCTGATAGGCTACTTACTGTACACGCACTTTTCTGAAGCCTGTATGCTTATGTATTCTCTCTCTCTCTCTCACACACTCGCACACTCACCCACCCACCCACACAGTGTGAGTGCATATAGCATGAATATTTAGGCTAATCCATTCAGCAGAACATCAAATATTTAAGGTGTCCCTAACATGAGATCTGGTCCATTTCAACAGACTGGTAACCTACACCCTCAACAAAAACACATTGGTCTACGCATACAACATACCTATATAAAATGCATGTATAACTTGAACAACCCAATCAATACATGTTCAGACCGATCGCTCATCGAATAGAGCGTCTCAGTAGACTATCTAATGCATGCACAACAACCGCCCATTGACGAAAAACATCAGCGCCACACACGCATCTCTCTTTTCTCCCCCGCCGCTCAATGGCTTTGAGGAGGACACACGTTTTCCCCTCACCTACTGCCAGATATGGCGGTAAAATAAGCAACAACCATGATCACTCTTTACATTTTTTTCTAACAACATGGTGCTGAAAGTAACAACTCAACACGCCTTGAAACCAGCGCGTGCTCAACCCTCTCTCCATTGTCGACTCCAGTTCGCACCACCAGTAGCCTAGCTGGTTTCAGTACCAGGCGAGTGGAAAGTCAAAACGTGTTCCCAGCTATGGTAAACACCTGTTCCTCATTGATCGGAGAAAGGGGTGCGTTTTATGAGTTGTTTTACAAACCTTGGAGCAGCTGGAGAAAGTCAGGCGGCGTCTCTCTCGGTCCCCAACCAACCAGTCTGTCTGTTCTCCACCGTTTGGTGATGAGTAGTATCGCCCGCCCTCAGTCCCGACCACCCACTTCACACTACCACTTCAAGTTACTCCAAAAATACAACAACAAAAAAAAATCACAATTTACACAGTTCACATTTTTTGTATCTTCTAGAATTGTTGAAATCAACTGCATATAATCTGGATGTACTGCATTTCATGGATACCAAATGGTTATTTCTGGTCATGGATGTGACTTTTTGTGAAATACTTTTCATGGAATCAAAGCCTAAGGGTTAACTTGCTTTAGAGATGGATAAAGATTGTTTACATTGGACCCAATATGCTATTTGGCAGACTTCAGTAGAGAACATATAGGCCTACAGAACAGGCAGACTTCAGTAGAGAACCTATAGGCCTACAGAACAGGCAGACTTCAGTAGAGAACCTATAGGCCTACAGAACACATATGACAATAGACTACATAGTGACAACGAAGAGCTATTAAGAGATACTCAATATAATTAATTATTGATTTCAATGACACATTCAAGAGCAACATGTCATTTCAATGGGTCTCCGTGCATAGTGACATAAATTATATTGATGCCAAAGGGAAGGAGCACTGTTCAGATTGATGCCAAAGGGTAGGAGCACTGATCAGATTGATGCCAAAGGGAAGGAGCACTGCTCAGATTGATGCCAAAGGGAAGGAGCACTGCTCAGATTGATGCCAAAGGGAAGGAGCACTGATCAGATTGATGCCAATGGGAAGTAGCACTGACCAGATTGATGCCAATGGGAAGGAGCACTGCTCAGATTGATGCCAATGGGAAGGAGCACTGCTCAGATTGATGCCAAAGGGTAGGAGCACTGCTCAGATTGATGCCAATGGGAAGTAGCACTGATCAGATTGATGCCAATGGGAAGTAGCACTGATCAGATTGATGCCAATGGGAAGTAGCACTGATCAGATTGATGCCAATGGGAAGTAGCACTGATCAGATTGATGCCAATGGGAAGTAGCACTGATCAGATTGATGCCAATGGGAAGTAGCACTGATCAGATTGATGCCAATGAGAAGTAGCACTGATCAGATTGAAAATCAGACATAAGTCCAACGCTCTAACCACTAGGCTAACCACTAGGCTACCCTGCCGCCCCTGTATATAGCGAGGCTATATACAGGGGTAGCGGTACAGAGTCAATGTGGAGGCTATATACAGGGGGTATTTCACATGATGTGTTGTATCTCAGTCTGAAATGGAGCCAACAGAGTAAAAGATCCTGTGGAGAGATATAAACCTCATGACTTCATGTCTCTGTAGACTAGAGGCTAGGTCAAATCATGTAGCTGATGTAAATAATGGACCTAGTATAGAGGGGAATGAATGAGATTGACTACGGTGTTGTCGTAACCAGAGAACCAACCATCAACCGTATTCAGAGCTCAGAGACAAAGGGTTAAGGAACGATAGTTCCCTTGCGATGATCTTTCGCTCTCTCTTGTTCCCCTGAGTATAAACTTCTTTATTATGGACCAAATGTCATCAGACTCATTTCACAATACATCTCATTCAGGGGTTAATATGTAAATACACTATATATTCAAAAGTATGTGGACGCCCCTTCAAATTAGTGGATTTGGCTATATTTGCATAGAGCCCTGACCTCAACCTATTTCAGCCACATACGTTGCTGACAGGTGTATAAAATTGAGCACATCGCCATGCAATCTACATAGACAAACATTACCAGTAGAATGGCCTTACTGAAGAGCTCAGTGTCTTTCAACGTGGCACTGTCATAGGATGCCACTTTTCCAACAAGTCAGTTAGTCAAAGGAGGAATAACGGTCTGGGGCTGTTTTTCATGGTTTGTTCTAAGCCCCTTAGTTCCAGTGAAGGGATATCTCAATGCTACAACATACAATGACAATCTAGACAATTATGTGCTTCCAATTTTGTGGCAATCGTTTGGGGAAGGCCCTTTCCTGTTTCAGCATGACAATGCCGCCGTTCACAAAGAGAGGTCCAAAAATATTATTATTTTTTTTTTTAGATCGGCGTGGAAGAACTTGACTGGCCTGCACAGAGCCCTGACCTCAACCCCATCAAACAACTTTGGGATGAATTTGAACGCCGACTGCGAGCCAGGACTAATCGCCCAACATCAGTGCCCGACCTCACTAATGCTCTTGTGGCTGAATGGAAACAAGGCCCCGCAGCAATGTTCCAACATCTAGTGGAAATCCTTCCCAGAAGAGTGGAGGCTATTATTGCAACTCCATATTAATGCCCATGATTTTGGAATGAGATGTTTGACGTGCAGGTGTCCACATACTTTTGGTCACATAGTGTATCTGCTCACATAAAATCTCGAAATGTACTTGAATGAAATGGATTCCTTTATAGGGATATACTTTTACAACTTTTGGACATAATAATTTCAGATAAGAATAAAGACATAATGTTGACCAAAATGGGGATTTCAGCTATTTACAATTGTACTCATAGTGAATGACTTCTCAAAAGCCTTCTGGAGTTGCAGCCTTAGTTACCACTTTTTCCTTTAATGAGTTAATTAATCCGTTTACTAAATACATCTTAGATCAATATGATATTAACATATTGTGATAAATTATAGAATGCAACAAATGTGCATTTCTAACTATATATACAGTGGAGCAAAAAAAAAGTATTTAGTCAGCCACCAATTGTGCAAGTTCTCCCACTTAAAAAGATGAGAGAGGCCTGTAATTCATCATAGGTTCATTTCAATTTTTTGAATTGATTTGCAAATTATGGTGGAAAATAAGTATTTGGTCACCTAAAAACAAGCAAGATTTCTGGCTCTCACAGACCTGTAACTTCTTCTTTAAGAGGCTCCTCTGTCCTCCACTCATTATCTTTATTAATGGCACCTGTTTGAACTTGTTGTCAGTATAAAAGACACCTGTCCACAACCTCAAACAGTCACACTCCAAACTCCACTATGGTCAAGACCAAAGAGCTGTCAAAGGACACCAGAAACAAAATTGTAGACCTGCATCAGGCTGGGAGGACTGAATCTGCAATAGGTAAGCAGGCTGGTTTGAAGAAATCAACTGTGGGAGCAATTATTAGGAAATGGAAGACATACAAGACCACTGATAATCTCCCTCGATCTGGGGCTCCACGCAAGATCTCACCCCGTGGGGTCAAAATTATCACAAGAATGGTGAGCAAAAATCCCAGAACCACACGGGGGGACCTAGTGAATGACCTGCAGAGAGCTGCAGAGAGTTACCAAAGTAACAAAGCCTACCATCAGTAACACACTACGCCGCCAGGGACTCAAATCCTGCAGTGCCAGACGTGTCCCCCTGCTTAAGCCAGTGCATGTCCAGGCCCGTCTGAAGTTTGCTAGAGCGCATTTGGATGATCCAGAAGAAGATTGGGAGAATGTCATATGGTCAGATGAAACCAAAATATAACTTGTTGGTAAAAACTCAATTTGTCGTGTTTGGAGGACAAAGAATGCTGAGTTGCAGGTAGATACTGGTGTGCGAAAGAGCAGAAAAGTAAATAAATAATAACAGTATGGGGATGAGGTAGGTAAATTGGGTGGGCTATTTACCGATGGACTATGTACAGCTGCAGCGATCGGTTAGCTGCTCAGATAGCAGATGTTTAAAGTTGGTGAGGGAGATAAAAGTCTCCAACTTCAGCGATTTTTGAAATTCGTTCCAGTCACAGGCAGCAGAGAACTGGAAGGAAAGGCGGCCAAATGGGGTGTTGGCTTTAGGGACGATCAGTGAGATACACCTGCTGGAGCGCGTGCTACGGGTGGGTGTTGCCATCGTGACCAGTGAACTGAGATAAGACGGAGCTTTACCTAGCAAAGACTTGTAGATGACCTGGAGCCAGTGGGTCTGGCGACGAATATGTAGCGAGGGCCAGCCGACTAGAGCATACTGGTCGCAGTGGTGGGTGGTATAAGGTGCTTTAGTAACAAAATGGATGGCACTGTGATAAACTGCATCCAGTTTGCTGAGTAGAGTATTGGAAGCTATTTTGTAGATGACATCGCCGAAGTCGAGGATCGGTAGGATAGTCAGTTTTACTAGGGTAAGTTTGGCGGCGTGAGTGAAGGAGGCTTTATTGCTGAATTGAAAGCCGACTCTAGATTTGATTTTAGATTGGAGATGTTTGCTTTGTGTCTGGAAGGAGAGTTTACAGTCTAGCCAGACACCTAGGTACTTATAGATGTCTACATATTTTAGGTCGGAACCATCCAGGGTGGTGATGCTAGTCAGGCGTGCGGGTGCAGGCAGCGAACAGTTGAAAAGCATGCATTTGGTTTTACTAGCGTTTAAGAGCAGTTGGAGGCCACGGAAGGAGTGTTGTATGGCATTGAAGCTCGTTTGGAGGTTAGATAGCACAGTGGCCAAGGAAGGGCCAGAAGTATACAGAATGGTGTCGTCTGAGTAGAGGTGAATCAGGGAATCGCCCGCAGCAAGAGCCCGCAGCAAGAGCAACATCATTGATACATACAGATTCAAATGGAGTAATTATTAATATAATCTCCCACAGAAATAAACCTCAATCAAGATGTTGTGAGATGTTTCTAATGCAATAATGAAAACAATAAAAACTCCTGTTACAATTACCTGGACAAATGATCTCTTTAGGAGCCCGGATGTTGTCATACAGGTTCAAAGGATCAGGTTCAGTCTGTATTTCAGTACCCAGTAGACATCGTGTTTCCCAAATGGCACCCTATTCCCTATATAGTGCACTACTTTTAACCAGTGCCAAATTGCACCCTATTCCCTATATAGTGCACTACTTTTTAACTATAGCCTGACAGCTGAGGAGAAATTGCTACAGCAATATAAGATACATTTTCAGCATATTTCCTGATCTTCATCCAGTCCAATCCAAATATCTGATAATATCAAATTGAGATTTATTCTAGCAGGACAGAATGAAATCTAAATGTTAATGGGTTTTAGTGCAGAGAGAGAGAGAGAGTAGAGAGAGTGAGAGAGAGAGAAGAGAGAAGAGAGAGAAGAGAGAAGAGAGAGAGAGAGAAGAGAGAAGAGAGAGAAGAGAGAGAGAGAGAAGAGAGAGAAGAGCGAAGGGAGAGAGAGAGAGTAGAGAGAGTGAGAGAGTAGAGAGAGAAAAGAGAGAGAGAGAGAAGAGAGAAGAGAGAGAGACAGAAGAGAGAAGAGAGAGAAGAGAGAGAGAGAGAGTAGAGAGAGTGAGAGAGTAGAGAGAGAAGAGAGAGAAGAGAGAGAGAGAGAGTAGAGAGAGTGAGAGAGTAGAGAGAGAAGAGAGAGAGAGAGAAGAGAGAAGAGAGAGAGAGAGAAGAGAGAAGAGAGAAGAGATAGAAGAGAGAGAGAGAGGAGAGAGAAGAGCGAAGGGAGAGAGAGAGAAGAGAGAGAAGAGCGAAGGGAGAGAGAGAGAATAGAGAGAGAAGAGAGAGAGAGAGAGAAGAGAGAGAGAGAAGAGAGAGAGAGAGAGAAGAGAGAGAGAGAGAGAGAGAGAAAACCATGGTCATTACTGAAACTGAAGAAGTAAAAATAGTTGCGGGAGTTTCCAGAGCCAGAGAAAAAGTTAATTCCTTCACACTGAAGGAACTGGACTCATCTGAAATGGGACCCTTTCCCATAATGCTCTAGCCAAAAGTAGTGCACTCTGTATGAAATAGGGTGCCATTTTGGATGCACACACTGTCACCGCGGGAGGGGAGAGGGGACAGTACAGTGGACTGCAGCAGATCTAATGTGGAGGATGAGACTGCAGCAGATCTAATGTGGAGGATGAGACTGCAACAGATCTAATGTGGAGGATGAGACTGCAGCAGATCTAATGTGGAGGATGAGACTGCAACAGATCTAATGTGGAGGATGAGACTGCAGCAGATCTAATGTGGAGGATGAGACTGCAGCAGATCTAATGTGGAGGATGAGACTGCAGCAGATCTAATGTGGAGGATGAGACTGCAGCAGATCCAATGTGGAGGATGAGACTGCAACAGATCTAATGTGGAGGATGAGACTGCAGCAGATCTAATGTGGAGGATGAGACTGCAGCAGATCTAATGTGGAGGATGAGACTGCAGCAGATCTAATGTGGAGGATGAGACTGCAGCAGATCCAATGTGGAGGATGAGACTGCAGCAGATCTAATGTGGAGGATGAGACTGCAGCAGATCTAATGTGGAGGATGAGACTGCAGCAGATCTAATGTGGAGGATGAGACTGCAGCAGATCTAATGTGGAGGATGAGACTGCAGCAGATCTAATGTGGAGGATGAGACTGCAGCAGATCTAATGTGGAGGATGAGACTGCAGCAGATCTAATGTGGAGGATGAGACTGCAGCAGATCTAATGTGGAGGATGAGACTGCAGCAGATCTAATGTGGAGGATGAGACTGCAGCAGATCTAATGTGGAGGATGTGACTGCGTGCAGCTCAGACCCTCTGTTACATGTCACAGAATCTTGATGTAATTATTAGTCCATCACAGTGTCTTTAAATAGCAAAAATATCCTCAGAGAAAAATGGCAAATCACAGTTGTTGTTTTGACCGTTGAAACTACAGTATGTTTGTTAACTCTTATCTTGTTGGGGATACACAACACAGTTGTGAGTTTAGGCTGTTATTGCAATGCTAAACAAATAACACCCATCATCAATCGTATGTTATCATGAACATTAGGACAATGCAATAGCAGCGGTCCCTGCCGGAGACAGCGGAGACAAGTATCATATATGTAATCCATCCCATAAAAGTTTTCAGAAAAAACACTTTAATCAAAATGTATCAAAAAGCTTAAACCATCTCTGTTGAATGTCTTCCACGGGGTGTAATGAAACAGTGTTTCCTTCTCTGTTGTTTAGCTGTGGGAGCCCCTGTTCCTGTGATAGATTTACTGCCTTAATCAACACAGTACACCATCTGGCTGGCCCTGGCTGAACCTCCCCCTCTCCTCCCAATAAAAACGGCCAGAAAGTCTCATATGTGCTACGCCGAAGTCATCTTTAAAGTGTTATACATGTTAAACTGGGTCGAACAGGGCTGTCTTCTGTGTACCACGCCTACCTTGTCACAACACAACTGATTGGCTCAAACGCATTCCGAAGGAAAGAAATTCCACAAATTAACTTTTAACAGGGCACACCTGTTAATTGAAATGCATTCCAGGTGACTACCTCATGAAGCTGGTTGAGAGAATGACAATATTAAATATATACTGATTTGTTGAAAACTTTTTTGGGGGGTTACTTCAATGTAGAAATGTAATGTGTTGTTTTACAGGGTCAGTCATAGCAGTATGATAGGTGTTGTTTTACAGGGTCAGTCATAGTATTATGATAGGTGTTGTTTTACAGGGTCAGTCATAGTAGTATGATAGGTGTTGTTTTACAGGGTCAGTCATAGTAGTATGATAGGTGTTGTTTTACAGGGTCAGTCATAGTAGTGTGATAGGTGTTGTTTTACAGGGTCAGTCATAGTAGTATGATAGGTGTTGTTTTACAGGGTCAGTCATAGTAGTATGATAGGTGTTGTTTTACAGGGTCAGTCATAGCAGTGTGTTAGGTGTTGTTTTACAGGGTCAGTCATAGTAGTATGATAGGTGTTGTTTTACAGGGTCAGTCATAGCAGTATGATAGGTGTTGTTTTACAGGGTCAGTCATAGTAGTGTGATAGGTGTTGTTTTACAGGGTCAGTCATAGTAGTATGATAGGTGTTGTTTTACAGGGTCAGACATAGTAGTGTGATAGGTGTTGTTTTACAGGGTCAGTCATAGTAGTATGATAGGTGTTGTTTTACAGGGTCAGTCATAGCAGTGTGTTAGGTGTTGTTTTACAGGGTCAGTCATAGTAGTATGATAGGTGTTGTTTTACAGGGTCAGTCATAGCAGTATGATAGGTGTTGTTTTACAGGGTCAGTCATAGTAGTATGATAGGTGTTGTTTTACAGGGTCAGTCATAGTAGTATGATAGGTGTTGTTTTACAGGGTCAGTCATAGTAGTATGATAGGTGTTGTTTTACAGGGTCAGTCATAGTAGTGTGATAGGTGTTGTTTTACAGGGTCAGTCATAGTAGTATGATAGGTGTTGTTTTACAGGGTCAGACATAGTAGTATGATAGGTGTTGTTTTACAGGGTCAGTCATAGTAGTATGATAGGTGTTGTTTTACAGGGTCAGACATAGTAGTATGATAGGTGTTGTTTTACAGGGTCAGTCATAGTAGTATGATAGGTGTTGTTTTACAGGGTCAGTCATAGTAGTATGATAGGTGTTGTTTTACAGGGTCAGTCATAGTAGTATGATAGGTGTTGTTTTACAGGGTCAGTCATAGTAGTATGATAGGTGTTGTTTTACAGGGTCAGTCATAGTAGTATGATAGGTGTTGTTTTACAGGGTCAGTCATAGTAGTGTGATAGGTGTTGTTTTACAGGGTCAGTCATAGTAGTATGATAGGTGTTGTTTTACAGGGTCAGACATAGTAGTGTGATAGGTGTTGTTTTACAGGGTCAGCCATAGTAGTACAGACCACTAGGAGCAATTTAGGGTTAAGCGGCTTTTCCAAGGACACAGCGACAGATTTTCCACTCTTTCAGCTCAGGTATTGCAGAGAGGTATCGATGCTACAGAATTCAGATTGTGATCCAAATGATTCACAACAGGCCGACAACAACTAATGAATTGGCTGAGTCGCATATCAGTTAGCGCCTGCTTTGTGTTAACTGTGAGGCCTGTGTGGGTGTAGTGGAGAATAGAGGACCATGGGTGTACTATACTGGAGCAGCAGAGATACAGGGTTATATCAGGTCACAGTAGTTAGGACCGTGGGTGTACTGTACTGGAGCAGCCGAGATCCAGGGTTATATCAGGTCACAGTAGTTAGTCGATCCATCCATCTACAGGGTTATATCAGGTCACAGTAGTTAGTCGATCCATCCATCTACAGGGTTATATCAGGTCACAGTAGTTAGTCGATCCATCCATCTACAGGGTTATATCAGGTCACAGTAGTTAGGACCGTGGGTCCTCCAGAGATAGAGGGTTATATCAGGTCACAGTAGTTAGTCGATCCATCCATCTACAGGGTTATATCAGGTCACAGTAGTTAGTCGATCCATCCATCTACAGGGTTATATCAGGTCACAGTAGTTAGTCGATCCATCCATCTACAGAGTTATATCAGGTCACAGTAGTTAGTCGATCCATCCATCTACAGGGTTATATCAGGTCACAGTAGTTAGTCGATCCATCCATCTACAGGGTTATATCAGGTCACAGTAGTTAGTCGATCCATCCATCTACAGGGTTATATCAGGTCACAGTAGTTAGTAGATCCATCCATCTACAGGGTTATATCAGGTCACAGTAGTTAGGACCGTGGGTCCTCCAGAGATAGAGGGTTATATCAGGTCACAGTAGTTAGTCGATCCATCCATCTACAGGGTTATATCAGGTCACAGTAGTTAGTCGATCCATCCATCTACAGGGTTATATCAGGTCACAGTAGTTAGTCGATCCATCCATCTACAGATAGCTGTGTTTCCTCCAGAGATAGAAAGTATTATAGATGTTTAAATATTCAATGTATTCAGGCAAGCTGTGGAAACTAAGGATGAGTCTGAAATAGCACCCTATTCCGTATATAGTGCTTTTGGTCTGAAGAAAGTAGTGCACTATGTAGGGAATAGGATGCTATTGAAGAAACAGACTAAAAGCTTGGTCTTCTCTGGTAGCCTTGTTAAAGTGGGATGATGGGTCAGTACCTGCAGGACGGATGGTGACACACACACACACACACACACACACACACACACACACACACTACCACAGTGCATTTGGAAAGTATTCAGACTCCTTGACTTTTTCCACAGTTTGTTACGTTACAGCCTTATTCTAAAATGGATTGAAATGTTTTTTCCCCCCTCAATCTACACACACAATACCCCATAATGACATCACAATACCCCATAATGACATCACAATACCCCATAATGACATCACAATACCCCATAATGACATCACAATACCCCATAATGACATCACAATACCCCATAATGACAAAGCAATACCCCATAATGACAAAGCAAAAACACGTTTTTTGAAATGTTTGCAAATGTATTCAAAATTGACAGCTGAAATATTACATTTACATAAGTATTCAAACCCTTTTCTCAGTACTTTGTTGAAGCACCTTCGGCAGTGATAAACAGCCTCGAGTCTTCTTGGGTAAGACGCTACAAGCTTGGCACACCTGTATTTGGGGGAGTTTCTCCCATTCTTCTCTGCAGATGCTCTCAAGCTCTGTCAGATTTGACGGGGAGCATAGCTGCACAGCTATTTTCAGGTCTCTCCAGAGATGTTCGATCTGGTTCAAGTCCGGGCTCTGGCTGGGCCACTTAACGACATTCAGAAACTTGCATGGTCTCTCCTGCGTTGTCTTGGCTATGTGCCTAGGGTTGTTGTCCTGTTGGAAGGTGAACCTTCGCCCCAGTCTGAGGTCCGGAGTGCTCTGGAGCAGGTTTTCGTCAAGGATCTCTGTACTTTGCTCTGTTCACCTTTGCCTTGATCCTGACTCGTCTCCCAGTCCCTACTGCTGAAAAACATTCCCACAGCATGATGCTGCCACCACCATGCTTCACCGTAGGGATGGTGACAGGTTTCCTCCAGATGTGACGCTTGACATTCAGGCCAAATTGTACAATCTTTGTTTCATCATACAAAATAATCTTGTTTCTCATGGTCAGATTGTCTTTAGGTGGCTTTTGGTAAACTCTAAGCATGCTGGCATGTGCCTTTTACTGAGGAGTGGCTTCCATCTGACCTTAATGGTAGAAAGGCCTGATTGGTAGAGTGCTGCAGAGATGGTTGTCCTTCTGGAAGGTTCTCCCATCTCCACAGAGGAACTCTGGAATTCTGTCAGCGTGACCATCGGGTTCTTGGTCACCCCCCTGACCAAGGCCCTTCTTCCCCGATTGCTCAAGTTGTAGAAACATCTCAAGGATGAACAATGGCAACAGGATGCACCTGAGCTCAATTTCGAGTCTCATCGCAAAGGGTCTGAATACTTATGTAAATAACGTATTTCTGTTTAATACATTTGCAGAAATTCAAAAAAAATATTTTTGCTTTGTCATTGTGGGCTATTGTGTGTAGATTGCTGAGGATTTTTAATTTATTTATTACATTTTAGAATAAGGCTGTCATGTAAAATAAAATGTGGAAATGTCAAGGAGTCTGAACGCACGCACGCACGCACGCACGCACGCACGCACGCACGCACGCACGCACGCACGCACACACACACACACACACACACACGGCGGCTTTCTGTCTAGACCTGTCACCGAATATGCTGACACACAGATTACAAAATGAATCTTTCACCTTTTATTTCCATTTTATTGCGTCTCGTGTTGTTTTATGACTGTCCCCTTTGTGTGTTTGTCCAGTCCACAAGGCTACTATAAAACACAGATCTCCATAGCTACAGCTGTTTGGCATGATGATAACTGAAACCGCTGAGATATTACATTCATTCTTTCAGATATTAAACTGATCCTGATTGGGCCTTCATCTGGTTGTCAGGGAAATATTTACCACAATGAAAATCATTAGATCAAATAGGGAGTTTCCCAAATGATGGTTAGAACAGTGTTTCCCAAACAGACGGGTCCGGTCTGGTGTGTCCCAGCTTGTAATTTCTCTTGGGTGCTTTCTTGAATGACCTGAAACCTCATACCCTTTTCACTACTGAGCTGAGCCAATCTGTACTGCCTGGTTACCCATCCACCATAGCTGCTGGAACTATAGTCGATAGGACAACGTAACCATAGGAAAGGAAAACGTAACCTTAGGAAAGGACAACGTAACCTTAGGAAAGGACAACGTAACCTTAGGAAAGGACAACGTAACCTTAGGAAAGGACAACTTAACCTTAGGAACGGACAACGTAACCATAGGAACGGACAACGCAATATTAGGAAAGGACAAAGTAACCATAGGAACGGACAATGTAATATTAGGAAAGGACAATGTTTTTTTTTTTTTTTACCTTTATTTAACCAGGCAAGTCAGTTAAGAACAAATTCTTATTTTCAATGACAGCCTAGGAACAGTGGGTTAACTGCCTGTTCAGGGGCAGAAAGACAGATTTGTACCTTGTCAGCTCGGAGATTTGAACTTGCAACCTTTCAGTTACTCTAACCACTAGGCTACCCTGCCGCTCCAAATGTAACTTTAGCTTTGTTTGTTTGGTTGTTATAGAAAAGTTAGTGGTCAAACAGTAACACATCCTGAAAGACATCGGTGCTGTGGGCTAATAAAGTAACATTGAAAAGGACAGAAAGGCCCACTGATTAGCTCCCAAATACCACCTTTATTGGCAACGTTTCCATCCAACCTGGGGACCTGACGAAGATCCATCCAACCTGGGGACCTGACGAAGATCCTTCCAACCAGGGGACCTGACGAAGATCCTTCCAACCAGGGGACCTGACGAAGATCCATCCAACCAGGGGACCTGGCTAAGATCCATCCAACCAGGGGACCTGACGAAGATCCATCCAACCTGGGGACCTGGTGAAGATCCATCCAACCAGGGGACCTGACGAAGATCCATCCAACCTGGGGACCTGGTGAAGATCCATCCAACCAGGGGACCTGACGAAGATCCATCCAACCAGGGGACCTGACGAAGATCCATCCAACCTGGGGACCTGACGAAGATCCATCCAACCAGGGGACATGGCTAAGATCCATCCAACCTGGGGACCTGGTGAAGATCCATCCAACCAGGGGACCTGGTGAAGATCCATCCAACCAGGGGACCTGACGAAGATCCATCCAACCAGGGGACCTGGTGAAGATCCATCCAACCAGGGGACCTGGTGAAGATCCATCCAACCAGGGGACCTGACGAAGATCCGTGTTGGATCTTAATGTCGTCACTAAATGTGGTAAATTGGGAGCATGTTCAGTGGGAGGGCCTTTCTGTCCTTTTCAAAACAACATGTTCCCAAGACTTTAGGTGGATCACAGTCTTTATGCGATCTGTGTTCACAGCAGAGTCCTATTTAAAAGGAAGATATCTTAAGTAAATGTTATGTCACTTCCCTCATCCTTCCCTTGCTGTGTCCTAAGGCTACCGAACTCTACAATAGTCAGTCACTGGCCACACGCACACAGAGACAGAGAGACAGAGAGACAGAGACACAGACTGGCAGATTACCGTAATTTCCGGACTATAAGCCGCTACTTTTTTCCCACGCTTTGAACCTTGCGGTTTATACAATGACACGGCTAATTTATAGATTTTTCCCGCTTTCACAAGATTCATGCCGCCAAAAAACTGAGCACCGTCACACAATGTGACGTAAATCGAGCGCGCTCAAACTTCCCATCATTCTGATTACAGTAGTCATTTTGTCACCCTCATTATGGCAAAGACACAGAGAAATGCATCTGATGCAGCTTTCAAGTTGAAGGCGATCGATCTGGCTGTTGGAAAAGGAAATAGAGCTGCTGCACGGGAGCTTGGCCTTAATGAGTCGGTGATAAGACGTTGGAAACAGCAGCGTGAGGAACTGACTCAGTGCAAAAAGACAACAAAAGCTTTCAGGGGGAAGAAAAGCAGATGGCCCGAACTGGAAAATGAGCTTGAAGACTGGGTCAACACACAGAGAGCAGACGGCCAAGGTGTTTCAACTGTGCAGATCCGACTGAAAGCCAAAACAATCGCCACCACAATGAAGTTTGAGGATTTTAGAGGTGGACCACCGTCTAAGATTTATGAGACGTAAAGGCCTGTCCATCAGGGTACGGACGAGTCTGTGTCAGCAAAAGTTTCATACTTCCGGAAATTCACTATTTTTTAAATTTTTTGTTACAAGCCCTGTTTCGTTAAAGCCTATTTATTTTTGTTACAAGCCGTGTTTCGTTTAAAGGCTGTGCAAAGTTAATTTGTTTCAATGTACCGGTAGGCACCTGCGGTATATATATATATATATATATATATATATATAGGAAGTCTGAAAGAAAATATAGAGAGAAATATTTAATCTAATTATTGTCCTCGAAGACAGTGGTTTTCAAACCTCTCTTCAGGGACTACAAGACGTTGTACAATTTAGTTGTAGACTTGTACGAGCTCTAGAATAGTGCAAATGTCTGTAACGGCTGGGGCTCCCAGAGGAGAGGTTGAAACCCCCTGCTCTAGGATAACAGCTGTTAGAAGTTTGCCATCTAGAGAACAGTGCCATCTAGTGGAAATTGTTTGCAGTCAACAGTTAATTCACAGAAATAGATCCTTTACTGTGCATCAGGCCAGGGTCTACCAAAAACAGTACCAAAATGTTTAGAGGGTGGATCAGCTTAATATTGCAGAAAGAATGTTGCTTCCAATATAATTGTCAGCATCATTTCCAATCCCCCATATTTTTGGGGTAAATATATATATCCATACACGCATGCATATACAGTGCCTTGCGAAAGTATTCGGCCCCCTTGAACTTTGCGACCTTTTGCCACATTTCAGGCTTCAAACATAAAGATATAAAACTGTATTTTTTTGTGAAGAATCAACAACAAGTGGGACACAATCATGAAGTGGAACGACATTTATTGGATATTTCAAACTTTTTTAACAAATCAAAAACTGAAAAATTGGGCGTGCAAAATTATTCAGCCCCCTTAAGTTAATACTTTGTAGCGCCACCTTTTGCTGCGATTACAGCTGTAAGTCGCTTGGGGTATGTCTCTATCAGTTTTGCACATCGAGAGACTGACATTCTTTCCCATTCCTCCTTGCAAAACAGCTCGAGCTCAGTGAGGTTGGATGGAGAGCATTTGTGAACAGCAGTTTTCAGTTCATTCCACAGATTCTCGATTGGATTCAGGTCTGGACTTTGACTTGGCCATTCTAACACCTGGATATGTTTATTTTTGAACCATTCCATTGTAGATTTTGCTTTATGTTTTGGATCATTGTCTTGTTGGAAGACAAATCTCCGTCCCAGTCTCAGGTCTTTTGCAGACTCCATCAGGTTTTCTTCCAGAATGGTCCTGTATTTGGCTCCATCCATCTTCCCATCAATTTTAACCATCTTCCCTGTCCCTGCTGAAGAAAAGCAGGCCCAAACCATGATGCTGCCACCACCATGTTTGACAGTGGGGATGGTGTGTTCAGCTGTGTTGCTTTTACGCCAAACACAATGTTTTGCATTGTTGCAAAAAAGTTCAATTTTGGTTTCATCTGACCAGAGCACCTTCTTCCACATGTTTGGTGTGTCTCCCAGGTGGCTTGTGGCAAACTTTAAACGACACTTTTTATGGATATCTTTAAGAAATGGCTTTCTTCTTGCCACTCTTCCATAAAGGCCAGATTTGTGCAATATACAACTGATTGTTGTCCTATGGACAGAGTCTCCCACCTCAGCTGTAGATCTCTGCAGTTCATCCAGAGTGATCATGGGCCTCTTGGCTGCATCTCTGATCAGTCTTCTCCTTGTATGAGCTGAAAGTTTAGAGGGACGGCCAGGTCTTGGTAGATTTGCAGTGGTCTGATACTCCTTCCATTTCAATATTATCGCTTGCACAGTGCTCCTTGGGATGTTTAAAGCTTGGGAAATCTTTTTGTATCCAAATCCGGCTTTAAACTTCTTCACAACAGTATCTCGGACCTGCCTGGTGTGTTCCTTGTTCTTCATGATGCTCTCTGCGCTTTTAACGGACCTCTGAGACTATCACAGTGCAGGTGCATTTATACGGAGACTTGATTACACACAGGTGGATTGTATTATCATTATTAGTCATTTAGGTCAACATTGGATCATTCAGAGATCCTCACTGAACTTCTGGAGAGAGTTTGCTGCACTGAAAGTAAAGGGGCTGAATAATTTAGCACGCCCAATTTTTCAGTTTTTGATTTGTTAAAAAAGTTTGAAATATCCAATAAATGTCGTTCCACTTCATGATTGTGTCCTACTTGTTGTTGATTCTTCACAAAAAAATACAGTTTTATATCTTTATGTTTGAAGCCTGAAATGTGGCAAAAGGTCGCAAAGTTCAAGGGGGCCGAATACTTTCGCAAGGCACTGTATATACATACACATACCTATATAGACATACATACTTTTTAAAAGAATATACCTTTATTATTATTCCCTGCAAACCCTTCCGCCGATCCCCCAATTGGAGTAAACTAATAAACACTTCTGCTTCTACCTTCAATCCATACATCTTATACACACTCTACAGACACAGTCTACTTTACAATAGTTCTCTCTTGTTTGTTCTTAGTCCTTCCTCTATTTCTGATGTCCATCCAGTTTGATTTTTATTTGTAACTATGCTATTTCACAAAAGCTCCGAACCTACATACATTTTACAGATCCCGTATGCTTTACATTGTTTATCTTGTTATTAGTCCCACCCTTCAGCTCCATTCAATCCCTCCCATCTATCTCTCAACATCAGCCATTTCGGATTTCTACTTGCCATATATTTTTCAACTGTGCTGTGATGCTTCACAAAATAATTGAACCTTCCTATTCTCATAGCTTCTACAGATTATTTTTAATTTACAAACTTTTTTGCTAAAATAATAATTATATTATTGATTGATTGACTATGGCTTTTCGAATCACCCAGTATTACTATCTGCAGTGTTAGTTCTAGGCAAATGTTGCAATTCTTCAGCCATTCC